>NW_017308557.1:20286-50180 GCF_000935625.1 Nanorana parkeri
TTGTCTCCTTTCTCACTAATCTGCGTCCCTGGGGGTTAAATATGGTTACATTTTCATTAGGTAATAATAGCGGAAGGTCGGCTAATGGTAACACGGCCTGGGACATTGTCATGCAGATGAGGTTCAGAGCTGGCACGGTCAACGTTACATGGAGAGAGAGAGTGTCATTGCCCGAGTCCTCAATGGAATTCCATTCCCAGGGAATATTAACTCCATCATTTCCGCTGTTGGCGGGCCAACTTCCATCCATGTAGGGTGCATTCTTCTTCTACTTTGTTGGCCATGAGTGTTTGCGCTCTTCAGGTCACGTGACCACAGCCTACAGTACGACGTCCCGCCCGCTTTCACAGGACTTGGTTAAATAAGACATGGTGAAAACCTATGGCGTAGCAGATTAGGTAAAGGAGGGGGGGGTAGTTGTCCTGATTTCCAGTAGAAGCAGAATTTCGTCTAAAGCTAAAAAAGATTTTGATCTTTCCATCGAGCGCCATATTGTCGTTCCTATTGTCTTGTTCTTATTTGTGCGCTGGCTAATTAAAGAGCTTTAGTCTTCAGTAGCATCTAGTGACCTTAACAAACCAGTGGCGCCTCGAGCTAGCGAACCAGACCATTTGCATGGAAATAGGATTTGTTACTTAATACCCAGCAGACTCCTCGCCCACAAACCTTTGCTTTTGATTCTCTTCGGGGAAAGAAGTGCTCGGGGGCGACGCTTTTTTTCCCCCTGTTTTATTTTTTTTTTAGTTTGTTACAAACACAAACCATCTATGGAATTACATACAAATGTTCAGCTCATGAGAATTATTGGGTTTGCAAAAGCCACTAATAAGTGTGCTAACTGCAAACAGCAAAGCCAAGTCTGAGTGGATGTAAATGCTGGACACTGCTGTAGCAAGAATGGTCAAAGTGCACCAAATGTCTGCAACAAATGGCTGGGGGGGTCATAAGGAAAAAGGTTCAATTTCCCCCCGAAAAAAAATATTTCTGCTTTCCCCACCTCCATAACATACGGGAGAGGTGTTCGGTGCTCTAGCAGAAGAGAACTGGGCAGGGCTGACAACACTGCTTTAGATTTCAGTGCAGCAGAGGCAGAGTTGTCACTCTATGGACTTGTGTCATGATTTTTCATCCTGACTATGTAACTCATACAGGAAGTTAGGTGATCATGAATTTCTGACAGATCTACAGGCATTTTTCTATACCTCCAGTGTATTTGAGAAGTTTAGCTCTCACCCCCTTTCAACTAGGGCAATGTTTAAATGTCTGCTATATATAATATTTACATGTCTGCTTTGTTATTCTGCTAATAACAAACTTAAACATATATTATTTTTTTAGAACAAACAAGGCTTTACTTTGTTGATACTGTTTTTAAATTATTTTATCATTTTACTCTTTGTGCAATCCATAGACACAAAATTACAAATTTAAAAAAAAAAAAACTTTTTTATAATTTGATCTGCTTAAAAAAAAAAAAAGTTACTGTAAATAAAAAGTAAACATTTCATTCTGTAGAAAGTGACAATGAAATTATGATTCTGGTACAAAACATTCCAGTAATTTACAAATTAAATAAAAAAAATTATCCTACCTTTGCCTGCATTTTAATGTGCCCTTTTAAAATAATAAAAAATGAAAAATTAGAAAAAAATCGAAATAACCCCCTAAAAATAAATAAACAAAAAACAGCTGGAAAATTATAGCTAAGAGGCAAGAAGGGGAGGATGGGTTATTAGGGCTGATTAGGGTAAACGAAGGGTTAATAAGAGGTTACACAGAAACAAATTTGATTGAAAAAAGCTTTCTTTTTTTTCTTTACTTGTCAGGTTACTTTAACTGACATCACATACAGATTAAAGATCATCCCTGTCATCTGCAGATTAATGAAACAGTGCAGATACAAAAGAAACAATGTTACTTTGTATCTCTTTATCACCCTCTGATCAATGTTTATAAACAATGTTACTTTGTATCTCTCTATCTCCCTCTGAGCAATGTTTATAAACAATGTTACTTTGTATCTCTCTATCTCCCTCTGAGCAATGTTTATAAACAATGTTACTTTGTATCTCTCTATCTCCCTCTGATCAATGTGTATAAACAATGTTACTTTGTATCTCTCTATCTCCCTCTGATCAATGTTTATAAACAATGTTACTTTGTATCTTCCTATCTCCCTCTGATCAATGTTTATAGACAATGTTATTTTGTATCTCTCTATCTCCTTCTGATCAATGTTTATAAACAATGTTACTTTGTATCTCTCTATATAGTATACAGTATATACAGTACATGCGCTTTAACCTATCCAGCTGGGTAATTAATAACCACAGCTCACTAAGGAACAATAGAAACCATGAGGTGGAACAAAAAATACTAATAGCGTAATATGACTTTAAAAGAAGGGGGGGGGGGTGACGCCGCTATAACCTCTCTGGCTATGCTGTCTGGTAGAGTTGGATGAACCATGAAATTGGCCAAACAGAATTAGAAATCATTGGGCAGATATGATAGTTCCTATAAGTATTTTTGGAGCTGTGTATTAAGCTGTCTTAAGGTTCATCTTTAAAGGGCACAGTTTGAACGGGCCATAGCAGCCATTGGGGGGGACTTCTAATGTCCAGCCCATCCTGCCATTTAGATGAGAGGGGAGTTGACCACCTAGATGTTATTGCAGACAGGCTGTATAGACCTACAGGTATGCATTTGGAAAGGGGCATTTTTTTTAACATCTGAACATATAGTAGCTAGCTTTGCAATGTGTTGGGATGATGGAAAGCATGGGGGGGGGGGGGTGAAAAGGGGGGGGGGGGGGATAAGGGGGTTCAAACCCCCCCCCAGAGTGTCCTGGCAGTGGCTAGCGAGGGGAGGGCAGAGGATAGCGGGGGGTGAAAAGTGTGAGGAAAGGTGAACTAACCCTTTAACATTAAATTGCATTGTTTTCTACATGTTGACACTTCATCATTCTTTATATTTCTTTCAACTAATCCCCAAACTGCTAAATACACAAATGAAATATACATACGGGAGCTGTTTTTCCTGCCGAATGGTTTGTATTACTGTCCATCCAGTTTGGAGATTTGCACAGCTCTATCACACAGCCTAGCAATGTCTGGCAGGGTCGGAGACCTGATTTTCCTCAGTTACATGTACAGGTCTTGTCCCGCCCCCAGGTTGTAACTGGACAGTGGAAGGAGAAGCAGCAGACATCTCTCTGTCTCTCTGCTTTCTCCATCTATCCACATGTTCATTGTTAGAACAGCTGATTTGGCACCTTGTGTTGCTTCTCCCCCTCTCCATCTGAGCTACGCTGTACAGAGCCTGTGACACCAGGTCCAATTCAGGGGCTTGCATGGGTTGTATTTATAAAGAATTAGTGACAACTGACTTGTATAAATGTTTGTATGTGTCTGGAGTTCAGCTTGAAGATCTAGGACCCTCCAAGGACCAGCCTGGAATACGTGTGGGGTATTTACAAAAACAATTGCTCAGGTTAGTAACCAAGTGTCCGATTTTTATTTTCTTTATTACTAAAATGCAGTTTGTTGCTCCTCTCGTTCAGTTGCTTTGCTGCCCTCGGATGTATAGATGGAGCTCAGTTTGTTTGAGTCGGGGTTAAAAAGCCAGGCAGAGGTCACCATCCATGTAAGTGTGGGGTCAAAGTTCAGCAATTAACATGGTGCCTTCCATTCTGCTGTCATTCAGTGTAATGGACACAAAGTAACATGTTTCAGCCACCACAATGATTGCAGAGCAATCAACACTGATTTCAGTTTATTTCCTTTCTGTGCACTTGTCAAGGGTTTCCGGACATTTTTCTGGACGTCGTGAGTCTCACCGATGGCTGATCCTTCCCAGCGAAGTGTACCTGTCACAATCTATAGACATAACGAAGAGGGAGAGTAGAGAGGGAAACGTATTATCTTAGTTTTAAAGAGTGGGGAAAGGTGAGAACACCTGATAACATAGACACCGGCACTCCAAGGAATGAATCAATAGCGTCTGTTTATTGACGCATCAAACATAGCCCAATGCATCAAAAAGCAACGTTTGCATTTAATTCATGGTTGTATTACATTCATGGTTGTATTACATTCATGGTTGTATTTCATTCATGGTTGTATTTCATTTATGGTTGTATTACATTCATGGTTGTATTTCATTCATGGTTGTATTACATTCATGGTTGTATTACATTCATGGTTGTATTACATTCATGGTTGTATTTCATTCATGGTTGTATTACATTCATGGTTGTATTTCATTCATGGTTGTAGTTCATTCATGGTTGTATTTCATTCATGGTTGTATTACATTCATGGTTGTATTTCATTCATGGTTGTATTTCATTCATGGTTGTATTTCATTCATGGTTGTATTACATTCATGGTTGTAGTTCATTCATGGTTGTATTTAATTCATGGTTGTATTACATTCATGGTTGTATTTCATTTATAGTTGTAGTTCATTCATGGTTGTATTACATTCATGGTTGTAGTTCATTCATGGTTGTATTACATTCATGGTTGTATTACATTCATGGTTGTATTTCATTCATGGTTGTATTACATTCATGGTTGTATTACATTCATGGTTGTATTACATTCATGGTTGTATTTCATTCATGGTTGTATTACATTCATGGTTGTAGTTCATTCATGGTTGTATTTAATTCATGGTTGTATTACATTCATGGTTGTATTTCATTTATAGTTGTAGTTCATTCATGGTTGTATTACATTCATGGTTGTAGTTCATTCATGGTTGTATTACATTCATGGTTGTATTACATTCATGGTTGTATTTTATTGCTTCTCAGGCATATGAAAATGTCAAAAGGACTTTAATTTGAAGTGAGGACTTCCTATCTCTGAGACCATTACCCCAATACATCTGACCATACACCTGTAGAATTTAGGAAAATGTTAGTTTCCAGAATATTGGTTACATTCTATAATGGCTAGTGGAAGTTGGGTCTAAGCAATGTTCATTGAAGGATCGGGATGGATGTTTTTTTCTTGTTTCTTATCTGAGCAAAGTAAATTTTAACGGGGAACAATTCTACAAATTGCAAAGCCCATGTGCTTGGCACATACCAACCTGTTTAATACATCTGGGATTCCAGTAGGAGGTCTGGAACTTTTTTAGGCCTTCAAAGGAAGTTAGTTGACCGGAATGCCCTGACCAAGAATTTAGAACCAAATTCTAACCCTATGTGGCCAGCCTGATCTCTAGCTCTATAGTCTGAAGCCCCACCCCCCCATCCCCATCCCCATAGATGGTTTGAATTGCTAGCCATAGTCTAGACAGCTCAAATTTTTAGCCATAGTCATAGACAGCTTGAATTGTTAGCCATAGTCTAGCCAAATCATCTGAAATTCAAGCTGAGGGTGGCCCTGCAAGCACCACCGCCAATGACAAAAGTCAATTTAAGAACTGAATGAGCTAGGTTGACAATTATTGTCCAAGCAGTGACTACATCCTTTCAAATGCGGTCAATGTTTAGCAGCACCAATGGGGGACGCGGCTTCCTGAATACAATAGCGAGAGATTCCTCCATCCATGCTTTTAGTAGGGATGAGGAATCGAATGGTTTGCTTCAGTCTGCAGGGTGAACGAAAGAAGCTCGAGTCATGCGTGGTGGCTTCAATCCCCGACAACAGAAATGACTATTCATATCAAGGGAAACAAACTGTTGCAATATTTTTGGGGATTGTTACATTGTATTTCTCCCCCTTGTAGCTCCGTGTATGGATACGAGGGTTTCAGAAGCATTTGCAGGATTGTACGAAGCCTGAAGACGGGACCTGAGACATCCTGAAGGTTTGCATCTTATAATGGGGTCACCTGGACGGCCAACTTTCTGCATTCCAGTACAATATAAGCTGATATTTGTGTGCGGTGACTCAAGCTATTGGCACCCGAAGTCTCCGGCTGGGTTCAGCAACAGTTTAAAAACAGATGAGTTAATATTAAATTCCTTCTCTTGTGTAGTCAGTCATCATGAATATCCCATCATTACGTATGCATGGGGCGTTCGCCATTAGCATATTAATAGGACGGCGCTGATGGAGCAGTTTGGCTGTAAAAGTGCCACCAACTGACACTAATTCAGCGTTTTAACTCTTTACAACGGTGCTACTGGCTCTCTCTGACCTCTGCTAGATCACAATGCAACTCTCGGACAGTCTCTGCCTGAAGCCCAAATCCCAGGTTGGGGTGTTGTAAGACATTTTGTCATTTACAGCTGTAGACCCTACCGGAATCACATTAAAGGAGTACTACGGGGTCAGGGCTTTTCCCCATAGTTCTCCTTAGGTTAACGGGAGGACACAAACTAGCGTCCTCCCGTTACCCTAAGCTCAGTATATAGGGAGCTACAGCTCGCGGTATACTGAGACGCCGCAGCTGAAGCGGATCCCGACAATTATGCCGGGATCCGCCCAGCTGCGTGAGTGACAGCTGGCTCTGCCTATCTAGAGGCAGAGCCAGCTGTACCCGCCCCCTCCCCCGTCCGTTCCGCCAGTCAGCGCTGGAGAATCGGAGCGTGGAGGGGGGAATGCAGCCCCTCCCCTCTCACGGCAGAGAGCCGTGACAGGATCGAGAAGTGAGCGAGCGCCGGTATGTATTCGCTCACCTCCCGATCTACTGAGCCGACCTGTGACAGTCTCATTGTCACAGGTCGGCTAGAACTATGAGGTGAGTTCTAGCCGAGGAGAAACCCCCCCCCCCCCCCCACCGGCGTCCATCAGATGGCCACTGGCAGCTAAGTGCATGTGACATCATTACGCACGTGAGTGATGACATCATGCGCATGCATAATGACGTCCCAGTGGGTGACACCTGGCCTGGGGACACCTCTGAGCTTGAGTAACCTAAACCTTTAAAAAAAATACTTGTTTTCACATTTGTAATCCTTTGTGTCACTGCTGCAGTCTCTTTTCTGTGCCTTCCTATCTACATGCACTCCAGTGACGGCTGCATGGCCTTTCTCAGGGCGGCTTTCCAGAAGGTGACAACAGTGGACCATGTCTGTGTAATGTGTCTTGAAACTAGCCACTTGTAGCCTGCATTGGAAGACCATGTGACAGGGTGACAACACAGGAGCACAATTGGGATACAAGGACAGAGCGTTGTCGCCCTATAACAGGAAGTGCCTGAAGAGCCAGGAGCACAAGGTTTTCATTCAAGGCAAGCTGCTGATTAATATATATATATATATTGCTCTTGAAATTGCTGGAAAGCTGAACTCTAGGCTCATTAATAGATAATTAAATGTATTCTGTAAATACAAGCAGTGTCAGCAGCTGAGTAGGACCCGGTATCAGCCTCTTGCAGTCTGTACAGCAGGGCTGGAGTGTGAGCGGAAGAAGCAGTACAGGGAGCCAGTCAGGTCATGCGTTGACAAGAAGCATGATGAAGAGGAGAGAGCAGAGAAAAAGAGAGAGGAGCTGATCACTATGCTTCTTCTCCTTTTCACTGTCCAGTCACAGGCTGGGGGAGGGTCCAGGGTGACGGATTGAATGATGCTGGCTATCAGACTGATGACATCTAGGGGCAGAAAGAAGTACTGCGGGGGAGGAGGGGATCTCTGGATTGAAGGTGAATATTGCCGCAGAAGATAGTTTTATTATTGTATCTTTTGATGAGTTGTCCATTTTTTTGTTATCTTTGACTGCAGTTCTGCTTTAAAAGTCAACTGTTAGGAAATCCCATAAAAGCCCAATATCTGCTAGTTGTAGAGTAGAGAAGAGTCCCCCTTAAAATAAGAACTCCAGCCATTTTCCAACTTTAGTCCAGGAGGGGAGCCGGTACAACTGTGCAAGACTGGAGAGAAGGATGGAGGTCAGATAGAAGACTGAAGGGGAGGACGGAGGTCAGATGGAAGACTAAGCTGTTATGGCAGAGCGGCTCTAATGCCGACTACCCGAGAACTCAATCCGTTTCCTGCTTTCATCTGAGATTTCCTCCGTGTCCCCACTGGATATTTCAATATTGTATGAGGATCAACTGTATTCAGAGGAGGGTCCCCGGCACTCGGAGAGATGAAAGTTGACGGAGTCTGGATCCTCGGCGCTGAAAGAATAAATGTCGCTGTCTGCAGGGTTGGCTCAGACTCAGTACTGTGCTGCTTATATAAGGCACCAACCCCCCACATTCACACCGGGTGCTGGTCGACGCAGGCTCGATGCAAGGACATGCGCATCACAACAGGCCGCTGTGTCTAAAGTTCAATGAAATGTTAGTTAAATAAAGTTTCAGAAATTGAAAAAAAAGAAGTAACGCGTGCCCACTGGTGTGAATGAGCCCTTCTTAAAGTGTTACAATGTAACTTTAAAATGTGTTTCCAGCTTTTGAAATTATTATTATTATTATTATTATTATTACATAGTATTTATATAGCGCCAACAGTTTGCGCAGCGCTTTTATATAAGGGCTTACAATCTAAAAGAGGAGGGGGAAATGATACATGAGGTAGCTGTGGTAGCTGTGGGAATGAATTATGTGAGAATGTGATGGTTCAGTGGTTAGGTTGAGGTGGGATAGGCTTCCCTGAAGAGATGAGTCTTTAGGGAACGCCTAAAGGCAGTCAAGGTGGGAGATAGACAGACAGGTTGGGGTAAGGAGTTCCAGAGGATGGGAGAGACTCTAGAGAAGTCCTTGAGGCGAGTATGGGAGGAGTGGACAAGGGAGCTGGAAAGCAGGAGGTCAATGGATTAGCGGAGGGGACGTTTAGGGAGATACTTTGAGACAAGGTCTGAGATATATCCGGGGGCGGAGTTGTGGACGGCTTTATAGGTGACTGTTGATATTTTGAATTTTATCCTCTGGGCGAGTGGAAGCCAGTGGAGGGATTGGCAGAGGGGGGATGAGACACTGATATCTGCAGCTTTCATTAAAAGAAAGCCTGGTGATGTCGCCATGATGGGTCTTTGGTAGTGAGCTGACAAAGCTGCCTCTGCTGCACACTGCCTGTCATCCCTGCCCTGGGCCTCCTTTGCTGGACTACAGGACAACCCCCCCTCTTAAAGTGGAACTAAGCCTTGAATTAAAAATTTTGCCAGCAAGTAGAGTCGTTTGGTAGAAGAGTCTTTATAAGTTTCTTTTGCCGAAAAAACTTTATCTTACCAGCTTTATTTATGTGTGCACTAACTGTGGTGCAGGTGCTGTACATTGGAGGCGGATGTTGAGATAATATAACTCCAGCATGCGTGTGCGGGAATTTCGTCATCAATACTGGTAATGAGGGAACTGCCCCGGCTTTGGTTGACTTGGACGGTCGCTAAACCCAGACAGAAATCTGGGTTCAGCAAACATCCAAGTAAACTGAACCACGGGCTGCCTGTGTCCTAGCAACCAATGAAGCAGTGCGGTCTGTGGAGGATCGGCAGGCGAGCCAAATTGTTAATTGTTCAGCCATTCAACAAACTGTGAAGAGCTTGGGTCCAGATTGAACTCATGGACAACCCGAACCCAAAACTCATCCAGGTCATACTCATGGTCAACCCAAATCCAAAGCTCATCTAGGTCAAACTCATGGTCAACCCAAATCCAAAGCTCATCCAGGTCCAACTCATGGTCAACCCAAATCCAAAGCTCATCCAGGTCCAACTCATGGTCAACCCACACCCAAAGCTCATCCAGGTCAAACTCATGGTCAACCT
Organism: Nanorana parkeri; assembly: GCF_000935625.1. NCBI lineage: Eukaryota > Metazoa > Chordata > Amphibia > Anura > Dicroglossidae > Nanorana > Nanorana parkeri. The sequence continues at coordinate 29,952 of NW_017308557.1, forward strand.
AAACCATAAGCTCATCCAGGTCAAACTCATGGTCAACCCAAATCCAAAGCTCATCTAGGTCGAAATAATGGTCAACCTAAACCCAAAGCTCATCCAGGTCCAACTCATGGTCAACCTGAACCCAAAGCTCATCTAGGTCGTACTCATGGTCATCCTAAACCCAAATCTCATCCAAGTCCAACTCATGGTCAACCCGAACCCAAAGCTCATCTAGGTAGAACGTAAAGCTCATATCTAATCAGTACCTGCGCAATGGGTGAAGATGCTGGACCCAGAAGAAGAGAAGAACATGGCGACAGCGGCAATGCAGTGGAGGCAGGGAGCTTGGACCTAGAAGAGAGCACATTCAGAGATAAGTGTGCCAAATTGTGCACATATGCAGCACATTATGGCAAATGCCGGTCAGCAACCCCACAAGTTCTGTAGCCCATCAGGGGCGAACTCAGGCCCGGCCTGCAGCCTTTGCTCATGCTGAATAACATGTTGCTCTTTTACATTTCTACCATTTCTAGAAGGCGTCATATGGTGCCACCAGTCCTGCAAGAGTTCTATACATCAGTCTGAGCTTCCCAGCAGCCTTTAACACCTTGCAAAATAATATTTTGACCATGCACGTTTGCATCAGTACTTTCTATTGGTCTTTTCTATAAATATACCGCCATGTGAGGCACCGTACAGTGCGCTGGTGCCACAGAGGACTTTTTTTTTTTCTCAGCAGCCAGAGCATCAGATTAGGCCGGGAGCTTTCAGAGCAGTGAGGTCTGACAGGTAGAGATGATGACACCCGGCTGACTGGGGTTATTTGCAGGTGAAGAATTTAACAGCTCACCCCTTCTGCTCTGACTCGCCTGCACAGGGCTCTTGACTCCCTCCTCTCCTGCAAAACACCTTAAGTAAGACAGACAGGTTCTCAATCCCAGCACATAGCACTCCGACCTGCAGTCAAGCCCCAGCTGTCAAGAGCATCATTAAGTGGCTGGTAAAGACTTGTTCCACTAAGTTTGTTTCTTCCTTGCCTCCAGCGTCTTCTTGTCAATTCCGAAGCCAAGTAACAACTTCCTACCACCTTTGTCATGAGAAAAGAAAAAAAAAAAGAAAGTTGACTCCGGTGTCACCGCATGTCCTGCAGCCATTCCACCGCGGCTGGCGACTAAGCAAACTGGCTGCACCGCATTGGCAGGCTTGCAGAGGATTGGGCGGATTACTGGGCTCTCAGAGCTGCAAAATGCTAATATGTATAATAAACTCCACAAAACATTTCTATAGATCTATCTATCTATCTATCTATCTATCTATCTATCTATCTATCTATCTATCTATCTACACATTGATCTCAGTTGAATAGTTGGGGGGAGGGGAAACATTATGAGCTCGGTTTTAGAAAGACTGACTTGGTGTGAAATCCCCAGTGATAAGTCAGTTAGTAAATGAGTGATGCGTGAGGACACTGTGGGGGTGAGCTGTGGAGAGGAGAGATAGATTTGTGGGTCGTCAGCATAGAGATGGTATTGGAAGCCACGAGAGGTTATCAACTGACCCAAAGATAGATGGAGAATAGAAGGGGCCCAAGGACAGAGACTTGGGGAACCCCTATGGAAAGAGGAAGAGGAGAGGAGGAGGTGGAGTTGTAGGTGACACTGTAGAACAGCTGAGATAAGTAGGAGGAGAACCAGGGGTGAGCAGAACCTTGGGGGCCAAGCAAGTGGAGTTTCTTGAGGAAGATCAGGTGGTCAATGCGTCAAAGGCAGCAGAAAGGTCTACTGGTATGAGTACAGAGTAGAGGTCATTGGTTTTAACAGTTAGTAAGTCATTAGTGAGTGTTGGCAGAGAAATCCAGACTGTAGGAGGTTGTAAGAGACTTACCTGCAGATGGACTCCTGCTCAAAAATGTGCACGTACACAAGTATGCAATCCATTGCTTAAAGTTCCTGGAAAACGCGCTTTAACACGTGAAAAAGCGTGCACGGGAACATTTATGCGCAATCGCGCATTAACATGAGCGTGCGGAAGCGCGCTTGTTAGCATACAGGTGCACACTCATTAGCTTGCACACTATCATATCTAAACGGACAAGAAGCCATGACCAAGTTGCTGAGTGGTCTTCAGCTTGTCCCTGTGTGCCGTCTACTTTGTATCCTGACGTCCTGTGTATGAACCCGGCTTGTGACCAATTGACTCCACGTTCGCCTCCTGATTCGGTACCTCTGCTCTCTGATCTCCTGTGTATGACCCTGGCTTACGTTTCCTGACCCTGCTCCTGATCTGTGATTCGGCACCCTTAAGATTCGGCTCCCTGTGTATGACCTCGACTTGAACCTGACTTCCCTCCTGGTCAGCCAGTTGGTGGATCGCTCATCAGTAGCCTGAGCAACCACATCCTGCCAGTGCTCCGTTGGCGTCATACCCATTGCCTGCTCTGGGTTCAAGAGGTCCTGGTGTCACCCCAGTCCTGCCGATTCACCAGCTGGTTGCAACGCACTCAAGCTCCTCCTCCTCAGGAACCGGCCAGCCACCAGTCCCGGCACCTTTGTTCCACTCGGTCCTTACATCCCCTGTCACTACTTCCAGAGTTGTGGGGCGAGAGGTGCACGGGCAGCCCCCTTCTCAGCTGAGTCTCCAGTCAGGTACGTGATAGGGGTTGAGAAGGTTGTTATTATTGAGGTAACAACTCAGACTTTGGTAGACCAGGCGTTCTAGAGGTTTGGAGGTAAACCAGAGCAATTAGATTGGTCTTAGACTGTTCAGGCTGGTGGGGTCCATTGAGGGCTTTCTTAGTATGGGGGTGACCAGTGCATGTTATAGAGGGGAGGGGGAAATGTCACTACACAGGGATAGATTGAAGATGTGAATAAGAGAGTGTAGGTTAGAGCTGAGTGGCATGGTGGTAATGGAACGGGGTCCTTGGGGCAGGTGGTTAGGTGGGCATCAGAGAAAAGTTTATTTATTAAAATAAAAAATATATGAAACACCCCCACCCCCACCCCCACATGCATGCATGCACATAAGAGCACACTTGTATTACTTGTATTACTGAGATACGTTGATAGGGACGTTGTTGGGATGATGCATTTTTACATTTTCCCCCAATGCACACCAGCGCACTAGTGTGGTATGAATGGGCCGCATAGACAACAATTGTTATTAGAGTGTTCTTGCGTTAAGCCTGCGTTGATCAATGTGTATGGCCGGCTTTTCTATATTTCCTCAAAAACAATACTAATTTGTGCATAAATCTGACCCGGAATGTGTCTTTTTGTGTGAAGCTTTTGTCACCCTAGGCACACCAGTTAACCCCGTTGTAACACACGACATAGGCAAGTCAAACTGTGGAAGGAGGAGGTAATGTTACCTCCTGCACGGGGCGTTTAATTGAAGGATCTGTAATCAGGAAGGTGTTAGTGACCTCGTCACCTTGCTTTGTGTTGACACGTTTCTTAGGAGGAACATTGCAATGCGGACAAGTTCATTATCCCCCCCCTCCCGGATGATGATTGCTGTTTGTTCCCAGACACAACTGAATCGGGAAACAGGATTAGACAGGTTCAGAGGGTTTTACATTACTCACTTTACCTTTAGTAACTTTTTTTTTTCCCAGCACGTAGCTAAAGTGCGGGGTGGAGGTGGAGGGGGGTGCACTGTGACAGCGCTGCATGATTTGTTTGTATCACCGCTACAAGTCACATCTGAGCTATAGAATTACCGTCTGATGCCAGAACCAGACACTACAGCTACAGCGCCAACCCAGACACTACAGCTACAGCGCCAACCCAGACACTACAGCTACAGCGCCAACCCAGACACTACAGCTACAGCGCCAACCCAGACACTACAGCTACAGCGCCAACCCAGAACCACCCCCAGCCACTACAGCCCCACCCCCAACCCAGACACAGCTACAGCGCCAATCCAGACACAGCTACAGCGCCAACCCAGACACTACAGCCACAGCATCAACCCAGACACTACAGCTACAGCGCCAATCCAGACACTACAGCTACAGCGCCAACCCAGACATTACAGCTACAGCGCCAACCCAGACACTACAGCTACAGCGCCACCCCAGACACTACAGCTACAGCGCCAACCCAGACATTACAGCTACAGCGCCAACCCAGACACTACAGCTACAGCGCCACCCCAGACACTACAGCTACAGCGCCAACCCAGACATTACAGCTACAGCGCCAACCCAGACACTACAGCTACAGCGCCACCCCAGACACTACAGCTACAGCGCCAACCCAGACATTACAGCTACAGCGCCAACCCAGACACTACAGCTACAGCGCCACCCCAGACACTACAGCTACAGCGCCAACCCAGACATTACAGCTACAGCGCCAACCCAGACACTACAGCTACAGCGCCACCCCAGACACTACAGCTACAGCGCCAACCCAGACATTACAGCTACAGCGCCAACCCAGACACTACAGCTACAGCGCCACCCCAGACACTACAGCTACAGCGCCAACCCAGACATTACAGCTACAGCGCCAACCCAGACACTACAGCTACAGCGCCACCCCAGACACTACAGCTACAGCGCCAACCCAGACATTACAGCTACAGCGCCAACCCAGACACTACAGCTACAGCGCCACCCCAGACACTACAGCTACAGCGCCAACCCAGACATTACAGCTACAGCGCCAACCCAGACACTACAGCTACAGCGCCACCCCAGACACTACAGCTACAGCGCCAACCCAGACATTACAGCTACAGCGCCAACCCAGACACTACAGCTACAGCGCCACCCCAGACACTACAGCTACAGCGCCAACCCAGACATTACAGCTACAGCGCCAACCCAGACACTACAGCTACAGCGCCACCCCAGACACTACAGCTACAGCGCCAACCCAGACATTACAGCTACAGCGCCAACCCAGACACTACAGCTACAGCGCCACCCCAGACACTACAGCTACAGCGCCAACCCAGACATTACAGCTACAGCGCCAACCCAGACACTACAGCTACAGCGCCACCCCAGACACTACAGCTACAGCGCCAACCCAGACATTACAGCTACAGCGCCAACCCAGACACTACAGCTACAGCGCCACCCCAGACACTACAGCTACAGCGCCAACCCAGACATTACAGCTACAGCGCCAACCCAGACACTACAGCTACAGCGCCACCCCAGACACTACAGCTACAGCGCCAACCCAGACATTACAGCTACAGCGCCAACCCAGACACTACAGCTACAGCGCCACCCCAGACACTACAGCTACAGCGCCAACCCAGACATTACAGCTACAGCGCCAACCCAGACACTACAGCTACAGCGCCACCCCAGACACTACAGCTACAGCGCCAACCCAGACATTACAGCTACAGCGCCAACCCAGACACTACAGCTACAGCGCCACCCCAGACACTACAGCTACAGCGCCAACCCAGACATTACAGCTACAGCGCCAACCCAGACACTACAGCTACAGCGCCATGCATAACTGGGGAACTTTGTACTTAAAAGTGTCCCTCTTTGTCGTCTCATAAGCGGGGAGGTATGTGATCTATTGAACTAGCACAGGGGTGATTTGTGGCCCTTCAAGTAGACTACAACTTCAAAAAAAAGAAGCTTTTCCACATCCTATGAAACATCTAGAAATGTTAAGTGCGACTATGCAGGACCCTTATAAATTCTTCCTGAAAAAAGCAGTGCATAGACACTCCTGTTATGTAGGCTCATAACTGTATATCTGCGCCGTGTCTGCATCCAAGGTTCTCCTTGCTGGTGATAAAGCTGTACCAGAGAACCTGAAATGCAAGGATCTCCCTGCTTCTCTTTCTTTGGATCTGTGCTCACTCCACCTCTCCCGCGTTTTCTTGATCATTCCCATACAAGTCTTCAGGAGGACAGGATTGACACCAGGGAGCACAGTCCTGCTCCTCCACCCAGAGACACAGTGCAGAAGAGGTAAATCAGTAATGGGGAGAAGGTCATATGCATGGAGACCACAGGCAATACTAATACCTAGTTGTTGTTCTCTGTCTGCTCTTTGTTTGGCACAGTACATGTCAAATGAGGGGCCTTGCTGCATTTCAGTGTTCAGCCAATTACCTTCACTCAGGATGTCTTGGCCAGTGTAGGTGAGATCCAAAGGGGATCATTGCAGTACCAATTAGCGGAAGACGCCGTGGATTCTGGCCCTTCTCTGACTCTCTGACCTTCTGTGATGTCATTGGCCTAAGAAGGAAGTACTATCCATGCTCAGGGCCGGTGCTAGGATTTTAGTCAAGGTGGGCAAGGTGCAATTTTGCGCAAGTACCAGTACTTGTCAAAATGCCCTGTTTTATTATAATGATCGGAGTGCCTCTTTAGAAGCTAACGTGCTGGTAGAGAAGCCAACGCAATAGAGGGTCCAGACATGTGAAGCTCTTACATCCTTTAGCGCTCCATGCCGTGCCGCACAACTAGGCCAGCTCTGCATTTTTCTCAGTAGGGCTCTTAGTAGATGTGCCAATTGTACTTAGCGTGAAAAAAAACATCTTTGCTCCTGCTAGTAGAGAGATTTACCCGCTGGGAGGCTGGCATCGGAAGTGCAGCTAATCTCTGCCAACCACAGAAAATGAGGACATGAGGCAGAGTTATTATTTATGAGAACAATACACTGTCAACACCTTCCCGTGCTCGCTGCCAACATCTATAAATCTCATGGAACTGGATAAGCTTCTAGGAAAGGAACAACAGCTGGGGAAGCGAGAGGCCGACGCTGGTGTTACTTAAAGCGCATGTCAAGGGAAAATAATATATATATATATGCGCAGTACTTCTCTACACTACATGCACGTGTCCCTGTGTTACACCCCATTATAGACCCTGCAAGAAAAAGATCTGCCACTAAACTCAGATCTTAAAGTGACATTAAACCCTCAGATTTTTTAACATAAACCAATACTGTAATGTGCGCCTTACTGTAATCCATGGTAGTTTCCCTTCTCTTTGCTGCTCTTCCTTTTAAATCCTCGTGTCTTCTCATGCTTGGGGAGAACTTCCCTTTGCAGCTGAGTGCCTCTTCCTGTAGTGCTGGCTCAGGTTGCAAACGTACACACAGACACCATGTATCCATTCCAGAGACAAGGCAGTCTGCTGCAAAAGTTCTGCTCAGCATGAGAACAGATACAGATTTAAAAGGAAGAGCAGCAAAGAGAAGGGAAACAACCATGGATTACAGTAAGGCGCACATTACAGTATTGTTTTATGTTTAAAAAATCTGAGGGTTTAATGTCACTTTAAGTTCTGTTGTGGGCTGACAAGCAGGGGCGTCCCCATAATGAGGCAGCCTGAGATGGCATCTTAGGGGGGAGCGGCAGGCAGGGCCGGATTTCCCACAGGGCCAACCAAGGCCCGCCTTGGCGCAGCAGGGGTGCAGAATTCCTTTCTCCCGACAATCAGGACATGCGGTAAGTTGTTTTCTACATTCAGCCCGGCTTTGGGCAAGCAGAGCTATATGTACAGCGGGGAAGCCGCCGCTTGTTTTGTACTTGTGATCCCGGCGATGTCGCCGAGATCACTTGTATGCAGCTCCTCATAGCCATCAATAAAACTTTGTGACTAATGGAATATTAAAGATTTGACAGAGAGACAAAGAAGATCCTCCATCAATCAATCATTTCTCAGCAGACCGGAAAATCAAGTTCTAAATCTCGAAGCTGTAACTTTCCGTACCTTTAGAATAAACAAGAAAACTAATGTCCCGCAGGGTCCTGCACTGCTACCTAAATACTTCCATGGAGACGTATATATAGGCGCGTCCCTGACCTGAAGCGGAATACTCGGAACCCAAACTACCCCTCGGGACACCTTCAGCTGAGCACAGACCAGGATAGATTCTTGTATGACTGGTAACCCAACAAACAGAGTTTATATATTCCTGCCAAAGGGGACCTGTCACTAGTGACGAGCTAACATCGGAGAAGTTCAGTGGTGGTTCTGCTCATCTCTTCCAAAATTTGCAAGCCTCCAAAATTTCTGACTACCGAAGTCAATGGAAATCTGGTCCAAGATCCAAAAACTGTGAATGATAGAACAGCACATGACGCAATTCGGTGCAGAATGCTTTGGGAAGCTCCTGGAAGCCCCTCCTGATGAAATGATGAGGCCGGAAAACTATAAAAGTCTAGGGAACCAGAAAACCCAGCAGCAGCAGAAGCCAAAAAATATTGTAGCAGGGATACCAAGATAAAGGGGTGGGACCTGGTGGCAATGATAGTCAAGCTAAGTACAGAAATAGAGACCAAAATTTAGATTTGGGTCAGGACATCCGAACTCATGAAATTTGGTCCAAATATTACAACATTCAAATTGTGGAATGCACTCTGTCTTACACCCCTTTATGTCTATGAAGATTCTCATTTATCCAGGATTTGGTACAGCTCAGACGTCAGCAACCCCCAGAACACAGTTCCATGTCACCCGCTGCCATTGGCAGTAATTGACAGCTCACTAGACTGACAGTAATATAGCCTGGCCCACCCACATCCCTGATGTCACCGAAGCCCACCGGCAATGGCAGGAAGAGTGCACCTCAATTGCTATGATGTCTGGGGCTTACCTGAGGTCTGAAGTGCATGCATTGGAGCTGATCTAAGGTCTGAAGTGCATGCATTGGGGATGATCTGAGGTCTGAAGTGCATGTATTGGAGCTGAACTGAGGTATGAAGTGCATGCATATTGGTTAATCTGAGGTCTGAAGTGCATGCATTGGGAATGATCTGAGGTCTGAAGTGCATGCATTGGAGCTGATCTAGGGTCTGAAGTGCATGTATTGGAGCTGAACTGAGGTATGAAGTGCATGCATATTGGTTAATCTGAGGTCTGAAGTTCATGCATGTTGGCTGACCTGAGGTCGGAAGTGCCTGTATTGGGGCTGATCTGAGGTCTGCCGTGCATGTATTGGGGCTGAGGTCTTCTGTGCATGCATTGGTGCTGATCTGAGTTCTGCAGTGCATGCATGCTTTGTATGCGCCAGCTAACCAAATTTTGCACTCTTATTTGTACTGCTAATGGCCAGAAAAACGTGTTAATTATTATATAATAAATAATGAGTTTTATTCGCTGTCAGCAGTGCAACTATAAGTGCAGAAATCGAAAAACAAAAAGTTCACTGGCATGTCAATGAATGTATTGTTTGTGAACATGACACTCACTGTAGTGGTTTATTGGTAAGAGTTTTCGCCCTTACACAACTTCACCCAGGATTAGAAAACTGTGTGACTCTTGGGTGAAAGTTGTGTGAAAACATTTATAAATAGACCCCATAGTGGAAAAGGTTGCGGACCCCTCGTATAGTAGTCGGTCATATTCACCTGGAACTGTCCTGGAGGCGTTTCACTGCTTATCCAATCCACTTCTTCAGTTCTAATGCGTGTCATGAGGATGCCCCGTTATTTATATCCACACAGGGAGCTCATTCACCCACACCAATCACAATGGGATGTGTCAATGTGAATGTTGAATGTCTAAGAACATGATGGGAGGCGTGAACATTAGAATCCGCCCCCCCACCTCCCTTCTATATTCCAATCACCATGGTGTCATGAGGTCTGAGATGGGCTGATGGTGGAAGGTGTGACATGGTGTCACAATCAGCTTTTAGTATCCAGGTTGGTGAACATTGTTCATCCAGGTTGGTGAACAAAGTCGGAACGGTCCCTCCAAATATTGATATGTTGGGTTGACATAGACGAGCTCCTCTGTAGATAAACTCAGGACATTTTGGGGGAATTCTGGTATTACGTCGGCAAGGATGGGACTCCACCAGCCAGCTCAGCACAGACGCTGTAGGAATGGCACTTTTATGGGTGTGCAGGGTGTGGAAACCCCAGGCAGTGTGGTGCAATGTGTCATCTGCTGTGCTGGCTGTACTCTAAATCCTTGCCATCCAGAAGGCAGGACAGCGAGGGATACATAGACTATAACCATAAGCTCATTGAAAAAGCACCTTAGAGCTCTCTCTCCGTATACAGAGAAATACATACAGTACACGGGTGTCTAAAAGCTCTGTGCTCACTGCTCACAGTTTTCACCTTTAAAGTGACATTAAACCCTCAGATTTTGGAACATAAAACAATACTGTAATGTGCGCCTTACTGTAATCCATGGTAGTTTCCCTTCTCTTTGCTGCTTTTCCTTTTAAATCCGTCTCTCTTCTCATGCTGGGGGAGAACTTCCCTTTGCAGCTGCGTGCCTCTTCCTGTAGTGCTGGCTCAGGTTGTGAACCTACACACAGACACCATGTATCCATTCCAGACACAAGGCAGTCTGCTGCAAAACAGTTCTGCCCAACATGAGAAGAGATACAGATTTAAAAGGAAGAGCAGCAAAGAGAAGGGAAACTACCATGGATTACAGGAAGGCGCACATTACAGTATTGGTTTATGTTAAAAAATCTGAGGGTTTAATGTCACTTTAATTCATCCATTTTTCCAGCTCAGGGCTGACGATCTCCACCAGCCTCTGTCAGCCACTTCCTGTCTGCATGCACTCGCTCCAGCGTCTGCTGCGCATCATTGCCCTAAACTGGGCAGATAACCGTGGACCATGTGACAGGGTGTGCCTGTGCAATGTGTGTCTGCATGGCTGCTTGCAGTCCCAACCAGGGGCCCATGTGACAGGGTGACTATGCAGGAGCACAATTGGGAGGCAGTCACCCCATAACAGGAAGAGACCGGACAAAGACCTTCATGGCAGGATCGCCGGGTGATATTTTATTAAAAACACCAATTTAAAAAAGGTTGGAAAATGAGACATCTATAAGCTTCTATGAGATTTTAGTGAATGGGCTTACATCCACTTTAACCAATGCCTACTGATGCCGCTGAGTCTACAGTCACCTCTGGTCATGAAAGGGTTAAGCCTTCAGTCATCCCCTTCGGATGCGGTTATCACACTTTGCCACCAAAGAGCGCCAATAATTGCTGTTATTATTCAGAGGTAGGCGCCAGTCGCGGGCGCTCCTGCCAGTGAATGGTGCCCAGCTGCAGGGCACGGAGCCCTGAGCCCGCGCCGGCCTCCCGGACACCTCTGAAAGGCCTCTTTCTTCAGGCGGATTTCGCACTTCAATGGGGTCTTTATGACGCCCACCCGTACGTGCCCTCTGTCGGAATAACGTTGGGATCATCTTTTGCTGTCCGATAATAACGGTGGCTTCACTTGGCTGCCTGCTGCGATTCCCGGGGCTTTGCCTGCCAGATAAACGACTTCTATTACCATCAAGTGGGTCCTGTCCCACCGAGTCCAGAAGGTAATCACCTTTAGGGTCTTCATGCGCTTATCTTACTCAGTGCTGGTGCATTTTCTGTCGCGTTCAGAGGCTTCGTCCACGTTGTATCCAATCTTACCATGTTTAAGGGGTAACATGAAACATTGTATAAAAGTATGTAACATAGTATAGAACACTATCCCCAAAACCCAACCCCCCAATACGTGAATCGCGGGGTGCATCTTACCTTACTTTCATTTTGCATGGCTCCCCATGCACAGGCGCATTATCCGCAGGGCCGGATTTCCCACAAGGCCAACCAAGGTCCTGCCTTGGGGCAGCAGGGAGTAGAGAGGCAGCAGGGGTGTTGAATTCCTATCTCCCGATGCCCGGGACATGCAGTTCCGGGTGTCGGGCGGGTAGTTGTTTCCTACATTTAGCCCGGCTTTGGGCAAGCAGAGCTAAATGTACAGCGGGGAAGCCGCCGCTTGTTTTGTACAAGTGATCCTGGCAATGATCACTTTTATGCAGCCTGCAGGTCTGCCATTCTCCATGGGGGGGAAGGGTTTGGCGGGTAGGGGGCGCATTGAGGAACCTGGCCTTGGGGCAGCAGAGAGTAAATCCGGCCCTGACTACAAGTCCCATCTGCCTAGGGTTGCCAAATTCTTCAAGTGAAACCTGAACACCCTAGCGCCGTGTGCGCAATTCTTTTTTGAGAATATAGAGGAGACAAAGTCAACCATATCAGTGGCCAGGTACCCAGGCCTGGCACTACCGCAAGGCAAGTCAGGCGGCCGCCTTACGGCGCTGCAGGGTGAGGGCGGAAAAAAACAGGGCATTTTGACAAGTAATGTACTTGTCAAAGCGGGCCCCGGTGCTATATTTTTTTCTAGCATGGAAGAAGAATTTGCATATGTAATGAACAAGCCGGACGCAGCCCAAATATAATATAAGGAAAAGAAAATTAAAATGTTACCACCGGCGAGATTATTTAAATCAAAGTGATGATTTTTATGCAGTCACAGAGTTTCTTAAGCAGACTGTAACTTCCCTTTAAATCACACGTTTCTTTTCTTTAACCTTCTACATCAATGATAAAATGGCGGTCTGGGAAAGCAATGCGGACCACACGGAGTCCCTTTCTACACCCGAGGATCGCAGCTTGCTTTAATAGCCTGCGCTTCCCAGCAGGCATGAGCACACGTGGAGCTGGCCCTCTGGGGAAGTGCACCCGCGACCCGGCAAACAGCAGACCGACACTCAGTAATTTGCCGCCGCTCAGCCGCCTGTCATAATGATTAATTCCACCATCCAGCGCGGCTCGCCATTGGTCGCCGGCCTGCTGTCTCTGTCATCTATCAGTCCCCGAGAAGACACTTCGAGACGGGGTCTTGGGTTTCCTAAAGCTGGATGGAAATGTTTGCTTTGGAGCCGGTCCTGAAACAGGCCGGTCTTTCGCTGTGTTTGGCGGCGATGAAAGCGGGAATAAAGGCGACCCCCGCCATCGGCTGGACGTTTACATTTCATCGGAGCTTGTGTTTGGCCATGTTGTCTGGGGACGAGGAAAGGCCTCCGCGTGCTTTCAACCTCATTTAAAATCAATCCGTTCTCTGCTGCCGTCATGATGTCCGACTGATAGAAACGTCTGGACTGGGACTGTAGGGCAGCCGCTCCAGAAAAGTTGGCTGCCTGTCATGCTGATCCGGAGGCTTCCGTGCTTGATGAAGGCCTAAACTGGGGATATGGAGACTGGCTAAATAATGAGGTGGGGGCGCCCCAAAGAATCGGGGAAGCCAAAGTGACTCAAATCCCACATATTATCAAATACAATAATAGTTCCCACGGAGTGATAATCCCAATATATTGTAAATAGGGAAACAAAAAAGTAACCCCCAGAGGGATATACTCTTTGGGATATGTAGATTGGTGGTCTTGACTTGACAAGCTTCACGCTTCTTCCAAGTGAGTGACTCCACAGGATCGGCATGACGGCCAGGCAACTAGCTTTTTTATACTCACCTTTCCTTTCCACTGGAAGTCATGACTGATGGATTCGTCAATTTCCTGTCCCTCCATCAAAAACCCCAATAAACACACGGACTGCGCGACGTGGATTTTAACGGCCACAGCAGCCCTTTTATTAAACAAACAACTTTAACAATAACCAAAGTAATAAACCAAATAATATACAAAATAATACTTTAAACAAGGGTTGACCTGAGAAGGGGTCTATGGGTGCCCGCCAGCCCAAAAGGCCTCTCATAACACTCCACCCATGTCCCTAGCCACACCACAACCAGCTCGAGGACACTTACTCCTTCTGGGTTCCCAAGGGGCCAGGCCCCGCCCCCTACAAATCCGGACACCAACAGGGGGAAGCACCCATACCAGCTGAGGGCCCCCCATTTTTGTAATGAACTCCGATTTTTGTAGACCCCCCAAAGACCCCCTAACCCGCCAAGCTGCCGTGACAAAAGAAAACCCCCAAAACCACAGAATTCAAGGGAGGGAGGGTGGGACAACCTGCTTCCTTCGTCGATTTCCGGAAAGAGGACGTCCCTCAGCCCTCGCAGCTCCTTCCCATGCGGCTCCTCCCGGACACCTGACTCCCAAGTCCAATCAGGTAAGAGCAGCTATTCCCATTTTATTTTTTAACCCTTTCTCCCGGGACTATTCCTCCCCCCAGTCATGTAGCCCCTCCGCTTAGTCTCTCCGGGTCTGTCTTGAATTGGAGGTTACACGTGGCTCTCTGCATCCCCCATGTGACTGCACCGGGTGCCCCAGTGGCCAATTCCAAAACACCAGTGCTGCCTTGTGAGAGGAAAGCCAGCGGAGACAAAGTCACCCCACATTTGAGGAAGTTCTGGGTATTTTTCTCCTCTCAGGGAATGAAATCCTGCTGCTAGTGGACCAAGTTTAAAGGAGAACTTCAGTTTTTTGGGGCTTTTTTCTAGAGCTGTGGAAATTAAAGATTAATTTCTCGATTAATCATTAAACTTTTTGATCGATTAAAATTATTTTGATAGCTAATGAAAACACTCAGCTCTCCGCAGGCTTCCGGGAGTCCCGTCGCGATCCGGGGACGTCACGGACATCGACGTCACCGGACTCCTCCGCCCTTCCCCAAGTGGCTCCGTCGGAAGGGAACCAGCACGTTATTATTCTGAGTTGCCCCACTCAAGCGGCGGCCATATTGAGTGGGGCACGTCAGATTAATAACGTGCTGGATTAGTGTGATCCTAGTTCATTTTATTACTTCATTGCTGTATGTGTATAGGCCAATGTAGTTGGATCTGTATGTGCATTATAATTAATCAAAATTAATCGAACACGAAAATTTTAATCATTACCAGCCCTACTTTTTTCAAACAGTTTACCTGGACATATAACGAATGAAACGATGATGCTCCCGCTGCAATACACATTTTGTCTCCACACTGTCCCATGCACACTCACCGCTCCACCATAAGTCCTCTTCTGGGTTAAATGACAGCCTCATAGCTGCCAACATCTTACAATAATTAGAAAGAAAAAGTTGTGTGCCGCCCACTGGACACTCGGGGACATGGCCAAACAAAGGGTGTGGCAAGTACGGTGAATGTTCCTTCACGGGGTATGGCTTGTAGTGTCACCTCTTTCCCCATTCTTTGCTATGTTTTAGAGAAAAGAGGGCCTGTACGTACATTGAGCCAAGAGAAAAATGGGAGTAAACAAGCCCCATCGTTGGTGTCAGTGGGGTACAATAAACCCCATTGTTGGTGTCAGTGGGGTACAATAAACCCCATTGTTGGTGTCAGTGGGGTACAATAAACCCCATTGTTGGTGTCAGTGGGGTACAATAAACCCCATTGTTGGTGTCAGTGGGGTACAATAAACCCCATTGTTGGTGTCAGTGGGGTACAATAAACCCCATTGTTGGTGTCAGTGGGGTACAATAAACCCCATTGTTGGTGTCAGTGGGGTACAATAAACCCCATTGTTGGTGTCAGTGGGGTACAATAAACCCCATTGTTGGTGTCAGTGGGGTACAATAAACCCCATTGTTGGTGTCAGTGGGGTACAATAAACCCCATTGTTGGTGTCAGTGGGGTACAATAAACCCCATTGTTGGTGTCAGTGGGGTACAATAAACCCCATTGTTGGTGTCAGTGGGGTACAATAAACCCCATTGTTGGTGTCAGTGGGGTACAATAAACCCCATTGTTGGTGTCAGTGGGGTACAATAAACCCCATTGTTGGTGTCAGTGGGGTACAATAAACCCCATTGTTGGTGTCAGTGGGGTACAATAAACCCCATTGTTGGTGTCAGTGGGGTACAATAAACCCCATTGTTGGTGTCAGTGGGGTACAATAAACCCCATTGTTGGTGTCAGTGGGGTACAATAAACCCCATTGTTGGTGTCAGTGGGGTACAATAAACCCCATTGTTGGTGTCAGTGGGGTACAATAAACCCCATTGTTGGTGTCAGTGGGGTACAATAAACCCCATTGTTGGTGTCAGTGGGGTACAATAAACCCCATTGTTGGTGTCAGTGGGGTACAATAAACCCCATTGTTGGTGTCAGTGGGGTACAATAAACCCCATTGTTGGTGTCAGTGGGGTACAATAAACCCCATTGTTGGTGTCAGTGGGGTACAATAAACCCCATTGTTGGTGTCAGTGGGGTACAATAAACCCCATTGTTGGTGTCAGTGGGGTACAATAAACCCCATTGTTGGTGTCAGTGGGGTACAATAAACCCCATTGTTGGTGTCAGTGGGGTACAATAAACCCCATTGTTGGTGTCAGTGGGGTACAATAAACCCCATTGTTGGTGTCAGTGGGGTACAATAAACCCCATTGTTGGTGTCAGTGGGGTACAATAAACCCCATTGTTGGTGTCAGTGGGGTACAATAAACCCCATTGTTGGTGTCAGTGGGGTACAATAAACCCCATTGTTGGTGTCAGTGGGGTACAATAAACCCCATTGTTGGTGTCAGTGGGGTACAATAAACCCCATTGTTGGTGTCAGTGGGGTACAATAAACCCCATTGTTGGTGTCAGTGGGGTACAATAAACCCCATTGTTGGTGTCAGTGGGGTACAATAAACCCCATTGTTGGTGTCAGTGGGGTACAATAAACCCCATTGTTGGTGTCAGTGGGGTACAATAAACCCCATTGTTGGTGTCAGTGGGGTACAATAAACCCCATTGTTGGTGTCAGTGGGGTACAATAAACCCCATTGTTGGTGTCAGTGGGGTACAATAAACCCCATTGTTGGTGTCAGTGGGGTACAATAAACCCCATTGTTGGTGTCAGTGGGGTACAATAAACCCCATTGTTGGTGTCAGTGGGGTACAATAAACCCCATTGTTGGTGTCAGTGGGGTACAATAAACCCCATTGTTGGTGTCAGTGGGGTACAATAAACCCCATTGTTGGTGTCAGTGGGGTACAATAAGCCCCATTGTTGGTGTTAGTGGAGTACAATAAGCCCCATCATTGGTGTCAGTGGAGTACAATGAGCCCCATTGTTGGTGTCAGTGGAGTACAATAAACCCCATCGTTGGTGTCAGTGGGGTATAGTAACGGTCACTATCTCACCCAGAAGAAGGGACCCTGTATGGCCCCGAAACGTCGGCTGTATGATGCATGTGATAATTCAATAAAAAGTGCATATACTTCCTGCACGTATCATCGAGTGCTCGTGACTTCTGTTATGGACTGCATCTGACACGGCCCCATCTGTGTTGTCACCTGAAGCACCATTCTTCCATGAAGGTCTACATGCTGTATGGAGTGCAGGTGACTTCTTGATATTTGATTGGGGTACAAGACCCATTGTTGGTGTCAGTGGAGTACAATAAGCCCCTTGTTAGCGGCAGTGGGGTACAATAAGCCCCGTTGTTGGTGGCAGTGGGGTACAATAAGCCCCGTTGTTGGTGGCAGTGGGGTACAATAAGCCCTGTTGTTGGTGGCAGTAGGGTACAATAAGCCCCATTGTTGGTGTCAGTGGGGTACAATACGCCCCATTGTTGGTGTCAGTGGGGTACAATACGCCCCATCGTTGGTGTCAGTAGGGTACAATAAGCCCCATCGTTGGTGTCAGTAGGGTACAATAAGCCCCATCGTTGGTGTCAGTAGGGTACAATAAGCCCCATCGTTGGTGTCAGTAGGGTACAATAAGCCCCATCGTTGGTGTCAGTAGGGTACAATAAGCCCCATCGTTGGTGTCAGTAGGGTACAATAAGCCCCATCGTTGGTGTCAGTAGGGTACAATAAGCCCCATCGTTGGTGTCAGTAGGGTACAATAAGCCCCATCGTTGGTGTCAGTAGGGTACAATAAGCCCCATCGTTGGTGTCAGTGGGGTACAATAAGCCTCATCGTTGGTGTCAGTGTCAGTTGGTGTCAGTGCTTGGTTCTCAGTGGTAGCTTCCACGGTACGGCTCTGCTCTTCTCCATCCCTCTGATTGGAACTGCGCTGCCACTGTCGGGTGGGAGATCATTCCACCATCAGGGGTCCCGGCATAAATTTGCAGTGCCTTCTTTATGTTGTTAAGGTGAACTCAATGCTTTGCCCCGCATGGATAAAGAACTGGTGGACTTTAAATGCACGGATGTTCCCATTCCTCAGCCGTAAATCATGCCTCTACTAGACACATACACCGCCCCTAACAAAGCTATTATTTTCCATGTACAAATACCTTGTCAGTCTCCAGCACAGCTGTCTTCCAGTGTGGCCGAACCGTCAGAGGCGACGTCCCCCGGGGCTGAATGCACGCATCTGATTTTTGTATTTTTCTTTCTCCCCTTATCAGATAGAAGAGTGGCATTTACCATTACCCCACCGGAGAATGGATTCCGAAGATTTGTGTACCTGACAATGCTGTGTGTCCATCACTGCCATCCCATCAACAGACATTGTAGGAGCACGTCACCCAGAGAAAACAATCAGTCTCACTGGCTTTGAGGGCGAGTATGAGATCTGTCCTGGATGTGTACTGTATCCAGCAGATGGCCAGCAGTGTATATGGTCCCATCAACACAAGACAACACACCGCTGCACAACGGACAGCCCCCTCGTCCCTTCATGTCACCAACCTACAAATTTGTAGAAAGAGACTATGGGGCTGTAATGTGCAGGCGCGGCCAGAGGAGTGAGACTTGTGATGCTGCATGTAAACAAACACCAAAGACCACATCCAGGGCCGCTGATAGGGGGGTACAGGCAGCTCCCCTGTACTGGGCCCGGGCTCTAGCAGCAGGAGGACCGACCCGACAGGGAATGCTTATTACAGCATGACTCCAGAAGGAGGATGTACACTGGCACTCAACTCTCCCAACATCCCGAGCCACAGGAGCCACTCTGAGCACCTACGTAGGCACCCGGCACTGGAGGTCCTCTGGGGGGCAGAGGCAAGGAGGGGCTGGCCATATTAGGTCTGAAGGTCTATTACACCACTTTCTTATGCCAACTTTGGGGCATATTTTCTCACCCTGACCATCAGTATGGGGCATAATGGTACTGACCACTGCATGGTACACAGTGCTGCATCTTACATAGACCTGACCACGGCATTGTATACACTATATTGTACATTATACTCCTACACCTGCACTGTATACACTATACTGTATGTTATACTCCTACCCAGTGGTGTAACAATAGCCATAGCGACCCAGGCGGCCGCTATGAGGCCCGGGCCGCTATGGGTTTGAACGCGCCGCTGTTCAGATCACCGTGATCTGTGCAGCACTGCGTTCTTCTCCATAGCCGCTGCTGAGTCAATGCGAGTCAGCAGCGGCTGTGGAGGAGGCTGGACGTGACGGGGAGGAGGAGGCGGGGCCCGGGAGTCAGCATCAGAGAAGGAGGCGGGGCCGGTGACGGAGGAGGCGGGCCCGGCGACGGAGGAGGGAAGACAAGGAAGAAGAGGCGGACAGGTAAGGAGTGTGACCAGCCCACCCTTTCCTATGGGGCCCTGTGATTTCTAGTTACGTCCCTGCTCCTACCCCTGCACTGTATACACAATGTTGTATGTTATACACCTAGCCAATCAGCCAGTGGCATCACAAGGGGGGTGCGGCCTGCACCCGTCACCCCCTCTAAAAAGTCGGGCATTCGGTCATGCACCAAGAGCCCGACAGTGTCAGGAGAGAGGTGGGGACCCGGCGGCATACCTCACCCTGCCGGGGCAAATGTCCCCTCCTCTCTCTGCCGGAGTCCATCACCAAGATTAGATGACCGCGCACGCACGATGACGTCATTGGGCGGGCGTATGGTGATGTCACGTGCATGCGCGATGGGGGGTGGTATCACCCAGTCTCTGCTCCGGGTGGCACAGGCCTCGGGACGCCCCTACAATCAGTTCCCTTTATCATTTTCAGATCTTAACTGAACAAACTGAAGAGAGAAGCTGATTGGTTGCCGTGCACAGCTGCTTCAGATTTTTAGACTTGTGCGCCGTCATAAAATTTGTTCCGTTTCGGAATATCCGTTATTTCGTATTTCGTAATTCGTGTCCGAAACTCAATTCGGATTCGTACAAAATACGAATTTTCGTTAGTTTCGGCACATTTGCGTAACTTTACGAACATTCGTTATGATGAAGTTAAAAAGCAAAAATACCTTTGTTAATATTGGAGCCGATGTGGTAGTTGTTTTTTTATCCGAAATACGAATTCCGTTAACGGATTCCGGATCCGGATTTCGTATAAAAAAAAAAAAAACTACCATCAACTCCGATATAAATGTACTTTGCTTTTTAACTTCAATATAACGAATGTTCGTAACGGAACGAAAATACGTCAACGGAATTTCGTATTTCCTGCCTGTGTATTGTAATGCGACTCTCAGCAGCAGCGGATCCGTATTTCGTATTAAAAAAAAAATCTTGTCATGTTGTTCAACCTCATTTACAGGGGTAATATTAGTTCCTGTTTCAAAGAAATTCGGATCCGAAACTCGTTAACGGAATTTCGTATTTCGGATATAATTTGGAAACTGCAATTCGGATTTCGGATGCTT
>NW_017308557.1:50700-56864 GCF_000935625.1 Nanorana parkeri
GTTAGTTTCGGCACATTTTCGTAACTTTACGAACATTCGTTATGATGAAGTTAAAAAGCAAAAATACCTTTGTTAATATTGGAGCCGATGTGGTAGTTGTTTTTTTATCCGAAATACGAATTCCGTTAACGGATTCCGGATCCGGATTTCGTATAAAAAAAAAAAAAAAACTACCATCAACTCCGATATAAATGTACTTTGCTTTTTAACTTCAATATAACGAATGTTCGTAACGGAACGAAAATACGTCAACGGAATTTCGTATTTCCTGCCTGTGTATTGTAATGCGACTCTCAGCAGCAGCGGATCCGTATTTCGTATTTCGGATAAAAAAAAAAATCTTGTCATGTTGTTCAACCTCATTTACAGGGGTAATATTAGTTCCTGTTTCAAAGAAATTCGGATCCGAAACTCGTTAACGGAATTTCGTATTTCGGATATAATTTGGAAACTGCAATTCGGATTTCGGATGCTTCCGAATCTACGAATTTCAGGAAAATTCGTACGAATTTCGCACATGTCTACAGATTTTGTCTGCTCCAGTTTTGATAAATCCCCCCCATTGCGTCTTATCACATTCTGACCGATCCTGTACATGTTTGAATCCGGCGCCTCATTTCTGCTTGAGCTTTCCGCCGTCAGGTGGCCACCACATCGGCCACATAGTAACTTTGGCGGGGAGATTGTGATATATAACCAGGCACTATTTATGGGTTCCCAGCGATAGAAAGTTGTGGAAAAGCGGCGCAGCAAGTCAATAAAAACGTGAAACCGAATAAAAAATAGAAATAAAATCAGCATCACACAAAGTTCACAATAAAAAGTTGAAATGAGGGCCGGGCTGACGACACGCGATGGCTTCCCTGTAAGTCATGAAATCCCGGTTGGCACGTTGCCATGTTGTGTTTGCGGCAGAGCTGTCATTACATGGAGAAGCCAGTGCCAGCTGCGGGGTGGCTGGCTTAGGAGGAGTTAAAGGGCTCCTAGCTGGGGGGAATTTCTCTCTAATCTCCGCACTTGTCCCGGGGATTGAGTGTCTGGGTGGCAGTGCTAGCTTGTGGCTGGATCTGAGGTCCCCTGGCCCACCGCCTGAGACAGCTTTGCTCACTAGTCATGACACCTTCAGACCGTAAGGACCCTAATCCCCCTGCTGCCACGGTTCTGTGCCCAGCTGTCACCGCAGGCCAGGCGCGCTGTCTGTGTGGCCAGACGGGACCAGCCCCTCCCCCCGCCCCCCCCCCCGGCCAATTTAAAGCCCCACTCCAGGCTGCTGGGAAACCAACAGTCTATAGATACTCACCTCCACTCCAGGGATGAAGGCCCTCCAGCTCCCTCATAGCACCAGCGTCCTCTCCCTGGCTACCTCCGGGTGCTGGGTCTTTGCGCCATCTTTATTGGACCGCACGGGAGGACCTGACTCCTTTGCATGCGTATGGGAGTTGATTCATCCTGAAACCGGGCACATTGCAGGGAGGAACAAAGTATATCTCTTCTATAATAAAATACCTTCCTGCTCACAATTGTTTGTTCTAAAGCCACAGTTCCACCTTCCACCACATCTTTCCATGCATTGGGGTCCCCCCCCCCCCCAGATAGAAGACTGAAGGGGAGGACGGAGGTCAGATAGAAGACTGAAGGGGAGGACGGAGGTCAGATAGAAGACTGAAGGGGAGGATGGAGGTCAGATATAATTTCAATGTCGGTGCACATGAGACAGGTAGAGGCCGGAGGACTGTATGGAATATTTTTTATGGTCGCAGGGAGATTATTTTTCGGAAACAAGAATGAGATTTCCTTTCGAACTCACAGAACACACAGAAGACGAGGACCGGGATCACCATAAATCAGCAGAGCAAACACGAGGAGGTTCATTTCAGGACATAATCCGGAGCTTCTTCTCCTGTCATGAGAAAGATACACAGAGCTGATAATCCCAATTCAACCGAAAGACAAAAAAAACCCCATCAACCTTCCCGTGACTGCGCCTGAGTTACATTGCAGCGTCAGTCTCCCCTCCCCCAGTGATCAGCCCAGCCGCCCCTTTTATTAAACAAACAACTTTAACAATAACCAAAGTAATAAACCAAATAATATACAAAATAATACTTTAAACAAGGGTTGACCTTAGAAGGGGTCTTTGGGTGCCCGCCAGCCCATAAGGCCTCTCATAACACTCCACCCATGTCCCCAGCCACACCACAACCAGCTCGAGGACACTTACTCCTTCTGGGTTCCCAAGGGGCCAGGCCCCGCCCTTTACAAATCCGGACACCAACAGGGGGAAGCACCCATACCAGCTGAGGGCCCCCCATTTTTGTAATGAACTCCGATTTTGTAGACCCCCCTAACCCACCAAGCTGCCGTGACAAAAGAAACCCCCCCCCCAACCCCCATAACCACAAAATTCAGGGAGGGAGGGTGGGCCAACCTGCTTCCTTCGTCGATTTCCAAAAAGAGGACGTCCCCCAGCCCTCGCAGTTCCTTCCCATGCGGCTCCTCCCGGACACCTGACTCTAGGGTTGCCACCTTTGCTTCCAGCTAAACCCAAACACTCTAGCGACGTAGGGAAATGTTTGGGGGAGAATGAGTCGTGGCTTATTTATATGTAAATAACGCCACCCATTCATATGTAAATATCACAGTTGAGACTTCAGTGAGGGGGGGGCAGTAACCCCTATCTTAATTTTGGTTGCCCCTGTCTGCCTGACATCCTGTGTCCGGGTTTCAGTTGCCATGAGTCCCCGGACACAGCATTCAAAACCCGGACTGTCCGGGTGAATCCTGGACAGGTGGCAACCCTACCTGACTCCCACGTCCAATCAGGTAAGAGCAGCTATTCCCATATTATTTTTAACCCTTTCTCCCGGGACTATCCCTCCCCCCAGTCATGTAGCCCCTCCGCTAAGTCTCTCCGTGTCTGTCTTGACTGTCATCTCTGAGCCGGCATCTCAGTCCAGGAAGTAGATGGTGACCCCGGATGATGCCTCAGCAAAGATGGTGCTGTCCTTCTAGAGAGAAAAGCAGACAAACGCATTGTCAGGGGGAGTCATGTGATCTCTGTGGGATAGTGACACTAACACATTACTGATCACGCTGCACTGATGGTATAAAGAAATGTATCCTGACCTCTCCGGCCTGGACTCCGGGACTCTGGTCAGGGGGGCTAATTAATGCTGCAGCTGGGAAGTTTTCTTAATCGGCTCACATGTGCGTTTCCTCTCCCGGTCACTCTGAGGAGGAGGAAGCCTCATGAACGCTGCGAGCTGCTGCAAACGTGAGTCTTGTGATGTGCGCAGCCCTCGCACTGTCCGCTATGAGCCAATGATGATGTCATAACGCATTTTTCTAATCAGTGCTCTTAAAGGGAACCTGTCATGAAAGAAATCTGAAGGCTGTGAATGCCGAGCTCTGCTTCTATAAGTGCGAGGTGCCTGGCCGGCTGGTTGCATGGCCGTTGCATTGGGCTGGGACACACAGGCAAGACTGTGAAGCTGGCTTCACCCCCTTTGCGTTAATGTGCATTACAATCTGTGATTATACATGCGTTGCTGTAACACGAGATGTAGGTGTATCGTGGGGAATTGTTATTCGTTTGACATGTACAGTACAAGCAAACGCAGCTGCACTATAGAACACCACAAGCATGGATGTGAATGCGTGCTGCGGAGCGCTGCCTTTACATACAAGGGCACAGGTGCATTTGTCCATGCGTTGAACTTCTGTGCAATGCATCCGTTGATGTTTACTGGTCGTTGTGTGCTGCGGCTAGAAACTTGTCAGGAAAGTGATATGGAAGCCGATTCTGATGACTTGTAAGCTTTGTAGATGTAATCCTCATCCTGGTTGCACTTGCAGGGTGGTCCATGCGTTCTATGGGTCTCCGGTGTGTTCATAGACGGCTTCCTTCAGGAAACTGCAAATAAAAAGAGAACCTGTCACCTGCTTTAAAGACGACGCACAGAAATAACAATAGTCATTGGCGCCTTGCTATCAGGGGCGTGCACATCCGTACAGCATGCATGCCCATGCAGAGACCTGCTCCTGGTATGCGCGTAATTGCATGCAGCTACCTGTACCTCCCTATGGAGGACGCAGATGCACGCGGCTACACGCTGACCGGAACCTACACTTTGGTGAATGTCTGGGTGCCCGCACTGAGGGCAGGTTCGCATCATTTTCCGGGCCAGGTCTGGTCCGGAAAATGGTGTGAACCTGCCCACAGTTCGAGTGCATTCCCGACCAGACACAATGAGACCTGCTGTATTTTTCTGGTCTGGTCTGGAACGGGCTGCGCTGGTGTGAACAGAGGCCAGAAATACCATAGGGATACATTAGGATGCATTTTGTGTCCGGAAACAATCTGGAGATGATGTGGTGTGAATGGACCCTGAGGCGCACACTGTCTGGGTTCATG
Organism: Nanorana parkeri; assembly: GCF_000935625.1. Taxonomy (NCBI): domain Eukaryota; kingdom Metazoa; phylum Chordata; class Amphibia; order Anura; family Dicroglossidae; genus Nanorana; species Nanorana parkeri. Next base: position 55,115 of record NW_017308557.1, read on the forward strand.
CTATTGAATTGCAGCATGCTGCTTTTGTCGGTGGACTGCGGTGCCATTCATTTAAATTGCAACCCAAAGCACTTACAACGCACCTGCGCTGCAGCACACCACGCCTGCAGAAAATCTATAGGTGTGTGGCCAGCTTAAAGGAGAACTATGAGGGGGGGGGGGGGGATGCCGTGACAGGGGGAGGGGCTGGACTCCCCCCTCCCCGCTCCGATCCTTCAGCGCTGACTGGCGGAACGGACGGGGGAGGGGGCGGGTACAGCTGCCTCTGCCTCTAGATAGGCAGAGCCAGCTGTCAGTCACGCAGCTGGGCGGATCTCGACATCGATGTCGGGATCCGCTCCGGCTGCGGCGTCTCAGTATACCGCGAGCTGTAGCTATATACTGAGCCTAGGGTGACGGGAGGACGCTAGTTTGTGTCCTCCCGTTACCCTAAGGAGAACTATGGGGAAAACACTTACCCCATAGTTTTCCTTTTAAGTCTTACTCATCTTCCCGGTACAGGTTTCTTTTTAATTCCTTCAGACTAGTGACAGGGTCCCTTTAATTGCCTAGCGACAACTTTGTAACGATTTACTCTTAAAAACAATCCGTTCATAAAATATATAGAATACGGGAAAAGTTTCTCAAATCCTATAATAACGTTTTCACCATTAAAAATTGGATTTTGTGCTTTACTCTGCGATCACCTTTTAAGAAAGCGCTGCGGCATTGTGACATGGAAACGTAGAAGAGGGACGGCAGTCCAGACCTCGCGGTCCATTGAGTCGGCCATCTTTTTTTGTTGTAACCTTTTAGGCCTCATTTACATTCACACAGCTAAGAGTCGCCCGGTACAGATCCATGCGGCGCGCAGGACCGTAGCGGGCAGTTCGTAGGAAGGACAGGTGCTCAGGGCCGGATTTCCCACAAGGCCAACCAAGGCCCGGCCTCGGGGCAGCAGGGGTGTGGAATTCCTATCTCCCCACGCCGGGGACATGCAGTTCCGGGGGACGGGCGGGTAGTTGTTTTCTACATTTAGCCCGGCTTTACGCTGTACGCTACAAAGGGGCGAAAAATGCAACTGCCGCCGCTGATGGGGCCGGGATTTGGAGCCGGAGGGGTGTTTTTAATGGGCTTTGGTGAACTGGGTTGGCACCAAGCCCAAGCTCATCCCTACTAATGACTAACACGCTACCTCGGCTGGAAGTCTCTTCCAGGCGTCAACTACTCTTTTAGTGGAATGACACTTTATAAGGTTAGTTTTTGAACTTGCTGGTTGGCGGTCATGTCTCCGTGTTCTTAATCTTCGCTCCATATTGAAAATTCTTCCCTCCCGATCCTTTAGGCTCCATTCACACATAGCGGTCTCCGCGCACGAAACCGCACAAGCAGTAACATGCGCGCATTTGCGCCATTTACTATATCCGGACCGCGCGGAATCCACCTGTAAAATCGTGCTTGGACGCGCCGCAGTAGCCTAAACTGTGCACATTGCAATGCGTTTGTATGTTTAGCGCGTTTCTGCGTGTATTCGTTTGAGGAAAACCGCTCATGTGTTAATGGAGCCTTTACACCCTCCATGTACGGTTTCAGTCATGTCCGTCCTTTCCCTTCTTTCCTCCAGAATGGACATATTGGGCTGGTTGTGAGCCTGGGATGCGTTTCGGCGTTCTGCTGCCCTCTCAGGTTCCAGCGTCGCCTTTCACTTCACTCCATGCCAAAAAAACCGAGGTGCCTCCGGCTGTGACATTTGGGGAGGGGGGGGGGGGGA
>NW_017308557.1:56923-58181 GCF_000935625.1 Nanorana parkeri
GTGGGGGGGGGGGGGGGGGGAGATCTTCGCTCCGCCACTCCGTCCCTTCTTTATCTCCAACATCTGTCTCTGGCTCCTCTTCCAGCTCCCTCTGAGCCATTTCCATGACATGAGAGGCTCACGCTGCTACGGCCTTAATGAACGCGCAGACCGCATTTGTCCTGCGAAGTGAGTTGTCACGCAGCCCGGACCAGTGGGGGGAAACGGGACAATCTGTAACAGAACAACGCCGCTTCCTGCCTGGCTGCCCACATTGTGTTTATTTGTGGCGTCACCGCGCAACGCTGACTCCGAACACCACCGTGCCCCCCCCTTTGTTTGTTTTATCCACCAGGATTATGGTCGGTGTGGAAATGCATCGCTTTTACATTACACTGTATGTAAACCTAATCTCATAGAAGCTTCAACGTGGTGATACCATTCTAAAAGTCATCTGCATTCTTTTTAAATGTGCAGCTTTTATTAAATTGATCCCGCCATGAAGGTCCTTCTTGAGGCACTTCCTGTTACAGGGTGACAACGCTCTGTCCTGGTCTCCCACTTGCTCTCCTGCGTTGTCACCCTAACAAATATGCTTCCGATGGAGACTGCATGTAAGCAGGGCCGGATTTCCCGCAAGGCCACCGAGGCAGCAGAGAGTAGTGGGGCGGCACAGCCGCAGGGCAGGACGGGTGTTTTTTTCCCCCTACATTTAGCCCTGCTCTAGGCAAGCAGGGCTAAATGTAGAGCGGGGAAGTAGGTGCTTGTTTAGTACAAGTGATCCTGGCAATGTCGTCGAGATCACTTGTAATATGCCTGTCCATCCTCGCCACCCCCCTTCTGCATGGTTCCGCTCTCACCTCAGGGTGCCTCTCTTCCCGCTGGCTGGCTCCCTCCCCGCTGTGGTTTTCGGGGTCCCCCGCTCTTCTGCGGGACCCGGGACCATGCCAAGGTAGTTCAGGATGGAGAGCGGGGAGCCTTCCTACCTTACCTGTCACAGGAGATCCAGTACAGTGCTGTGCTCAAACTCCTGTATTGAAGGTGACAGGTTCTCTTTATTGAACCTGTCACCTCCAAATGCTACCACACAGGGGGCTTGTTATTCCCTGTGTGATAGCGATAAAGTTAATTGAACAAAAAAAATTTAAATAATAAAATAAAAATGTTACAAAAATTGATTAAAATGTAAAAAATAAAAAAGAAATAATAATTAAAATAAACATTTTAAAAAAATTAAAAGTGATTTATAAATAATAAAATACATCAAACATTTAAAAAT
>NW_017308557.1:58857-67757 GCF_000935625.1 Nanorana parkeri
AAATAAACATTTTAAAAAAATTAAAAGTGATTTAAAAATAATAAAATACATCAAACATTTAAAAATAAGTAACAATAATAAGAAATAATAATTCAAATTAAAAAGTGATAAAGTAAAAAAATAATAAAATAAAAACATTATAAAAAAAAACAATAAAAGATATTAGGAAAATGGAAAAAAGTAAAACAAAAATAAAGAAAAAATGAAAAAAATTAAAACCAACCCCCACCATCTGGTTGCCATTCTCCATGGAAAGGGGGGGGGGGGTTGGCAGCCAGCTGGTTAATAGAGGTAAAAGGAGACCTCTTATGGTGTTAACTTGTATGTGTGCCATCTATGGACTGGCATCTCGGTCCAGGATGTAGACGGTGACCGTGGATGATGCCTGAACAAAGTTGGTGCTAGGGTTGCCACCTGTCCAGGATTCACCCGAACAGTTCGGGTTTTGAATGCTGTGTCCGGGTTTCATGGCAGCAGTAACCCGGACACAAGGTATTGAGGTGGCCATACACTCTACAACCATCGCAAGACTTTAGTCTTGCGATGGTTGTAAAGGGATTAAAAAAACGTACGATCTGCCCATCTTGGACAGGCAGATCGCACTCTCGATCAACGCAAGCCCGCCCTCCTGAGGGGCGGGCTTCCGATGACCGCAATGCTGAACGGGCAGTGTGCGCGTGCGCACACCGGCCCGTTCAGCATTTATCTTCCGAGCACCGTTCTAACCAGCCGAGAATCGTACGATTCCCGGGTGGTTTTCGAACATGCTGGTTCGACAGAAGACGTGCGACCGTACAGTAGAAACGGTCGCACGTCTCCGTTCACACTGCTCGATTATCGTACGAAAACCCGATCGCATACGATTATCGTACGATAATCGTGCAGTGTATGGGCACCTATAGGCAGACAGGGGCAACTAAAATTAAGATAGGGGCTACTAGAGTGTTCGGGTTTCGCTTGAAGAAAAGGTGGCAACCCTAGTTGGTGCCGTTCTTCTAAAGGGAAAATCGGACGAAGGCATTCTCAGGAGGAGAACTGTGATCTCTGGGAGATAATAAATACCTGGAAGTGTCACATTGACAATTTACTTAGCGTGTTGTACCTGGAAAAAAATCTGATGACAGGTTTTCTTTAAACCGCCATGAAAACACAGCAGGCGTGGCGACGGGAGGGACAAACACGACATTGGACTCGCTCAGGGCCATTATTGCCGGGATATATCTAATATTTCTAATAAGCGGGTTGGAGTCATAATTGCAATGAGCGGGAACAGATACCGAGAAGTCTTTAGATAAGAATCGCGTGGAGCTGCCCCTTCTGTCCCGGATAATTTTCAGATTTGGTTTTAGCAGAAACAATGATTCTATTCTCTCCTGAGGTTCAGGACAGTGTAAAATCTCCGTTCATCCTCTTTAACAATGTCGCCAGTGCACTGAAGCAAACTCAGTACCCGTCCTACACAAACACTGTCGTGTCTAATCTTCTCTTATTAGGAGTGGTGGGAGCCTGAGCGCTGATTGGGCGGAAGGGCTTCTGTCCTTCTGTTCTCCGTTTTTTTTAAAACCGAAATTAAGGAAATTTTTCTTCACTTCCTGTCCCAGTGACACCCATGCAACAAATGCAGGGTGTGTGTTTGTCACCAGGAGGGGAAGGCACAGATGGCAATAAAAACATTGACAGAAGTTTTAAAACTTCCTGTGTGTCTAAGGCCCCATTCACACTTGGCGATTGTCGCGCGATTTGCATTTTGCGCGATATCGCGCAAATGCTTGCATTGGGCAAGCTTGAATCGCGGCTAAATCCGCTCCAAAAAGGGTCCTGCTGTAGCGATGCACGACCCGCGACAGCAGGACCCTTTGCCCCATTGAGAAGCATTGGAGAGCGATATCGCGCGGTAAATTGCCGCGACATCGCGGGAATTACCGTGCGATAAATCGCTAAGTGTGAACGGGGCCTTAAGGTGCCCATACACTGTAAGACTCTCGTACGAGAATCGCGGGCAATCCCGTGATCGTACGAGAATCGTACAGTGTATGGAAGGCGTGCGACCGTTTCTACTGTACGGTCGCACGTCTTCCATCGAACAAGCAGGCGTACTATTCTCGGCGGGTTAGTGGCCTGCTTGTTCGACAACTGCCGCACATGCTGGCGCGCGCACACGCACACTGCCCGTTTGCAGTGATCGGAAGCCCGCCCCTCACTGTGGTCATCGGAAGCCTGCCCCTCAGCGGGGCGGGCTTTCGATGATCGCAAGTACGATCTGCCCGTCTAAGATGGGCATATCGTAGAGCTTTCAATGAGCTTACGACCATCGCAAGACAAAGGTCTTGCGATGGTCGTAAGGTGTATGGGCACCTTTTATGTTCCCTTTTTATTTAGTCCTCCACACCAAGCTGGTCACGCCATGTCTTTATGGAGCTGGCTTTGTACACCTGAACTCAATAATTCCTATGGATCCCCAGTATTCCATAAGGTGTTCCGATGTCCCATAGGGTTGAGGTCAGGGCACTGCTGTGGAGGAACTTGAGTGGCCTTCACAAACTGGTCACACCATGTCTTTATGGAGCTGGCTTTGTACACCGAAACTCAACCACATGGAGAGTTGTCTACATTCTTTCGGTCATTTAGAGTCTCGGGCTGTTCCCCGTCCCTTCAGCAGTCACACCTAAGAGCACAATGAGAAAGTTGACTGATCTGTATTTAGCAAATTTCTATTTTTAGCAGAAGTCATTCTGATGTTTTTCGAGTAGCGACGGCAATTAATCCACCGACACGTCACACTTTAAAATGGTATACGACCGTCCTGAAGACAACATTCGGTCCTGCAAGAAAATGTTTTGTACACCTGGAGCCGATCTGCATCTCAGATGGAATTGTCTCATGGTTTCGGAAACTGTATTTTCGTTTTGCATCTTTACGTCATGTTTTGGAATGTTTTGGAAGCTCCTTGTCTTTAGTCCTTTTGCGCGCATACATTATAATCTCTCCCCCCCCTTCCTGTGCTGAAACCGGATAGAGGGCAGAGATGCATTGATTTTCATAATGTCACTTGGAGAAACTACAGGCAGATCGGACAGTTAAAGGGACCAGGTTACGGAGTAAAACACCTGTGTGATAAGCTGCTGATGGAAACAGTTATGCAAATAAGGATGGGAACTTAATATTATAAAGGAGGCTTACAGGTGATTAGATATGGCTCTATTTAAAGAGTCCCTGTCCCTAGTAATTTTAATCGGATTAGAACTTCCTTAATAACCCTATATCAGCCCAGATACCTGCAGTTGTGTGGCCTTGGAAAGCTAAGTGGCCTTGGTGGGACTGCCATCATCTCTCTGACATCAATGTCCCCATCAGCCACAAAACCCTATCCATAGTGGGACTGCCATCATCTCTCTGACATCAATGTCCCCATCAGCCACAAAACCCTATCCATAGTGGGATTGCCATCATCTCTCTGACATCAATGTCCCCAGCAGCAACTATCTGTCACTTAAAGGAGAACTATGAGGGGGGAGGGGGGGTGATTTCCACTCACCTCATAGTTCTAGCCGACCTGTGACAATGAGACTGTCACAGGTCGGCTCAGTAGATCGGGAGGTGAGGGAACACATACCGGCGTTCGCTCACCTCTCGATCCTGTCACAGCTCTCTGCCGTGACAGGGGGAGGGGCTGGATTCCCCTCTCCGATCTGCCAGCGCTGACTGGCGGAACGTACAGGGGAGGGGGCGGGTACAGCTGGCTCTGCCTCTAGATAGGCAGAGCCAGCTGTCACTCACGCAGCTGGGCGGATCTCGACGTCCATGTCGGGATCCGCTTCAGCTGCGGCGTCTCAGTATACCATGAGCTGTAGCTCCCTATATACTGAGCTTAGGGTAATGGGAGGACGCTAGTTTGTGTCCTCCCGTTACCCTAAGGAGAACTATGGGGAAAAGCCCTGACCTCATAGTTCTCCTTTAAAGTAATGCAGGGATCTTGTGCATGCCTCGTATGATCCAAGGTGGATGTGCATTCATGGCGCTCTCGTCTGATCCTTGCAAAGAGAGGACAGTGATGTAGCGGCGGCTGGTGAACAGTCTGAAAGTCCAAAATCTGTTGCTTTTTGCAGTTGTCAAACATTGGCTGAAATTGGGCATTATTTTACAACATGGGGGGAGGTGGGGGGCTGGGTGAGAACCATTTTGCACTTGCCACTGTTGTATTCAGCTGGGTGGTCCTTAATAATTCGGAGAGTGGTGCTAAGATAATGGCATCATCATTCATCACTGCATCATTGTATTTTGAACCCTGAGTAATGTGTACAAGTTACAATGTTGCATTCTGATCATTGGGTGAGAGTGTGGGGGGAGACTGCAGCCTGCAGCAGACTGATCACTGTGGGAAGGGAGACTGGGGAAATGCTTCCTCCTGCCTGTAGCAGACTGATCACTGTGGGAAGGGAGACCGGGGAAATGCTTCCTCCTGCCGACTGATGACATCATCTCTCAGCCTGGGCAAAGTTACCAGACTGGAGCTCAAGGACGGCTTTTAAGTGAGAAAAGTTGGCGCTCCTTGGATATACTCCTAGTTGTATATCGTTTGACTGTTGTCACCAGCAATGGTCAGACCGATGCAGGCCATGTTCTTGCTGTTTCTATTGGATGAAGGATCGACGCTCGTAGCTTTAAAAATGAATAAAACATTTGGATATTACATCGTCGATACCTTTCTTCTTAAACCACGACATTACCAGGAGAGATATCGTAATACCGTGTTTCCCCAGAAATAAGACACTGTCTTATATTTTTTGGGGGCACAAAAAAACACACTAGGTCTTATTTTTATTTTTTTAAATGTACAACAATCCACACTTATTCATGTACAAAAATATGGTGATCAGGGCAATGAGGGGTGCCGTACCTTCCCAAGAGCAATTTGCTAACCAATCGCTGGCCAGAATGAGTGAAGCGCGCTGTCACTATGGATTCCTCACAGGCGGAGCGCATTTGGTATCACTCCGCCTGTGACAGGAGCCGGCGCTATAGAGGAGGCGTCGGCTTATGTGGCTCTGTTCCCTCTGGTGCCGCCTCGCTTCCTCTAGCGCCGGCTTCGTTGGCAGCGCTGAGTTTCTCCTGCCTCTCCCGCAAGTTCCCCCCTTATGCCGCCACCGGCCCTGGGAATGGTCACAACTAGGTCTTATTTTCGGGGAAACGGGGTATACAGTTGTCCCTCTCTCCTACAAAACTGAATCTCTTGTAGATGCAAAAAAGGAACATTCGGCTTCGCGTTCAAAGGAGGAACATTCTTCCAAAATAGGAGGATATTTGGGGGCTATGAACATGGGGACGATTTCTTTCACAATGCAGGCAGTGGGTTAACCAGGATCTCGTAGGAGGGAGAGGGCAAGTACAATGTCAGGTGTGCGGCGAGGGGGACAAGCGCAGGCTAAACAGACAGTGGATTCTGTGTCTGCCAAAAACCGCTGAGCATCATAGGTGGTCACAATATAGGATTACATATCTGTTTGGGGTCAGGCTGTGTGCTTCCTATCCCTGCAGGTTGCATCCTGGTCTCTCCAATCTCTCCGACTCTGTCTTTTTTTTAATTCTGAGGAACCCAGTGTGAATTGTATTGGATTGAGAGTCAAAAGACAGACTGGTAGGGTCCAGAAGGCTCTTCTGACATTTCCGAATGCTAAAACTTTGCTTTGGTGGGACCAGGTAACCATAAAACATATGAAAGGGAGTTAAAATGACCCTTGTGTCCTGAGCCTGGTCTCTAAGGACTACAGATCACTTCCTCACTATGTTATGGAGAAGGAGAATGAGTGTGTTTTTTGTAGCGATGTTCTAAAGTGACAACACTGCTTAGATACAGTACAGTGAGTGAAGGTTGTCAAGCCCAAGTATGTTACTGGCAGGATCACCAGGTGACGGCAGGAAAGAGAAAACTAATGCAGAGGGGTGTCCCGGGGCTGGGTGTAACCCGGGGCGGAGATCGGGTGACACCCCGCCGTGACGTCATTGTGCATGCACGATCGTCTTATTGACGCCTGCAGGTGGCCATCTTGGTGATGGACGCCGGCAGAGAGGAGGGGACGTTCACCCGGCGGGATGAGGTGTGCCGCCGGGTCCCCTCCTCTCTCCTGACACTGTCCGGCTCTCAGTCCGTGACCGAGTGCTTGACTTTTCATAGGGGGGTGACACCAACATGACTGTCAGTTAGGGTTGCCACCTTTTCTTTCAGCGAAACCCGAACACTCTAGCGACGCATGGAAATTTTGGGGGGAGAATGAGCCGCGGAGATACACTTTTAAAAAAAGTAAGTTGTACAATCAGATTGCTCTGCGTATGGCCATGGTGTGATTTATGTCACGTTGACCCCTGTGCGAACAAGCGCACAGCTAGCTGCGTCCGGTTGCCTTTTGGCGCCGTCGTTGGCCATCTGCGGATTGTCTGGATAGGTTCTCGGTGATGCCGGAGTGAGCTGAATCAGTACGCAGTCTGCTGACACACAGGGAAATGTTTTTTTTTGCAGCGCTGCAGGGGCCCCGGGTGACAATTATGCCCTGACTCATTATCTCCCGAGCCGAGCGAACGCTTTGCACCGTCTATAATTACACCGGATAAACAAACACGGAGAACATTTCTCCCAGGCCTGTGCGCCAGAGCGCTCCGGAGCTGGAATCCGCGGATGAGAGATACGTGGAAACAGGCCGATGATTGATACGCGGAAACCAAGGGGCTGATAAGGATTTTGGAACGGCCTCCGGCGGCTGGGCACGGTGCCACCCTTCAGGTGTGTGAGAGCCTCTCCGACAGACTCTTTCATCTGCCTGCCTCGGAGAACCTGGATGGATTCTGATGAAGAAACATTTTCCAACAACAGTAACCCAGGGGGGGGCGGGGTTAGATATGAAGATGAGAGCTTACCCGTTGACTTTTTTTAAAAGTCACCATTTGCATATCCTACCAGCTGTTAAAGCTGAATTTTGGCTTTCCCTTCAGTCTTCTATCTGACCTCCGTCCTTCCCTAGGCCCTCCGCCCTCCCCTTCAGTCTACTATCTGGCCTCCGTCCTTCCCTTCAGTCTTCTAGCTGACCTTTGTCCTCCCCTTCAGTCTTCTATCTGACCTCCGTCCTTCCCTTCAGTCTTCTATCCGACCTCCGTCCTTCCCTTCAGTCTTCTATCCGACCTTCGTCCTCCCCTTCAGTCTTCTATCTGACCTCCATCCTTCCCTTCAGTCTTCTATCCGACCTCCGTCTTTCCCTTCAGTCTTCTATCTGACCTCCATCCTCCCCTTCAGTCTTATATCTGACCTCCGTCCTCCCCTTCAGTCTTCTATCTGACCTCCATCCTCCCCTTCAGTCTTCTATCTGACCTCCGTCCTTCCCTTCAGTCTTCTATCTGACCTCCGTCCTCCCCTTCAGTCTTCTATCTGACCTCCGTCCTCCCCTTCAGTCTTCTATCTGACCTCCGTCCTCCCCTTCAGTCTTCTATCTGACCTCCGTCCTCCCCTTCAGTCTTCTATCTGACCTCCGTCCTCCCCTTCAGTCTTCTATCTGACCTCCGTCCTCCCCTTCAGTCTTCTATCTGACCTCCGTCCTCCCCTTCAGTCTTCTATCTGACCTCCGTCCTCCCCTTCAGTCTTCTATCTGACCTCCGTCCTCCCCTTCAGTCTTCTATCTGACCTCCGTCCTCCCCTTCAGTCTTCTATCTGACCTCCGTCCTCCCCTTCAGTCTTCTATCTGACCTCCGTCCTCCCCTTCAGTCTTCTATCTGACCTCCGTCCTCCCCTTCAGTCTTCTATCTGACCTCCGTCCTCCCCTTCAGTCTTCTATCTGACCTCCGTCCTCCCCTTCAGTCTTCTATCTGACCTCCGTCCTCCCCTTCAGTCTTCTATCTGACCTCCGTCCTCCCCTTCAGTCTTCTATCTGACCTCCGTCCTCCCCTTCAGTCTTCTATCTGACCTCCGTCCTCCCCTTCAGTCTTCTATCTGACCTCCGTCCTCCCCTTCAGTCTTCTATCTGACCTCCGTCCTTCCCTTCAGTCTTCTATCTGACCTCCGTCCTCCCCTTCAGTCTTCTATCTGACCTCCGTCCTCCCCTTCAGTCTTCTATCTGACCTCCGTCCTCCCCTTCAGTCTTCTATCTGACCTCCGTCCTTCCCTTCAGTCTTCTATCTGACCTCCGTCCTCCCCTTCAGTCTTCTATCTGACCTCCGTCCTCCCCTTCAGTCTTGCACAGTGGTAGCGGCTCCTCTTCCTCTGATCTCACTGCACACTGGGAGCTTCTCACAATGTGCATTAGAAGCTGCAGCAAGTCAGATAGAGCCCGCCTCATTTCCTGGCTGAAGGATGTCCAGCATCATCTAGTGCTTTACTCCCCAGCCTGACTGTCTCTGGCCCCTCCCCTTTCATTCATTGGATTTCAGTTCTGTCGATCATGGAGGTTCAGCCTCGCATGTGAATGCAACCTGCCTGGGAACGCCCATTCGTTCAGACTGACACCCACCCATCAAGTAATTTTGCTGTTTTGTATAACTCCTCCTACCACTTGCATCAGGACCGAGGGCTCTTGAGGAAGTGCTGAGGCACCCTGCCGGCCCCTACTACCAGCCTGCATTGCAATATCAAACACAGAGACCCCATGATGCCATATAGGTCAAGGTGTGCCACTGAAATGCAAAGGTTTAATACATGTAGAAAGGAAATGGCTACAAAGAAGCTGCAGGAGATGCAACAAAGAAAAAAAAAAGTGAAAACAAGTATTTAATAACGATTATGATACACGGAACATCATAAAATGTCACTCCATTGGGGTTCACATCATCTTCTTAAAACATGTAACATTTTTGGCACCACGGGACACACGCTCATTAATTCCGGCATGAAATGAATTGTAGGTTGTGCTCCAGCGAGATCC
>NW_017308557.1:69134-71455 GCF_000935625.1 Nanorana parkeri
CCCCCCCCTCCCCTTTTGCCATCTCCGCACACCCCGCTAATCGCGCGGACTGCCGGTGTGGGATTATCCCTTTTTTTTCCCATAATGGCTAAGCCCAATTAGGCTTCTCCGAAGAGGGAGAGAAAGCTGGCGGGGAGATGATCCCTTTCTACCTGTCCACCGGGATGATGTTAGGCCGGTGGGTCTGTATCGCCGTCATTTTTTTTAAAGGGCATCTCCGGGCAAAAGTCAAATTGGCGGCGTGGGCGGGAATCGCCGCCGCTACACTACTACTATTTTTGTGGGGGGTTTTTTCTGATTTTTTTCATAAGCGCACGGAGCAGCCTGCTTGCACAGGACTCTGCGCTGCTTTCCATGAGATGGGCTTGGAGCTCAGGATAGGGTTGCCACCTGTCCAGGATTCACCCGGACAGTGCGGGTTTTGAATGCTGTGTTCGGGTTTCATGGCAGCAGAAACCCGGACACAAGATGTCAGGCAGACAGGGGGCAACCAAAATTAAGATAGGGGCTACTGGCCCCCCCACTGAAAATAGTCTCAACTGTGATATTTACATATGAATGGGCGGTGCTATTTACATATGAATAAGCAAGCACTCATTCTCCCCAAAAAAATGTCCAGGCGTCGCTTGAGTGTTTGGGTTTCGCTTCAAAAAAAAAGGTGGCAACCCTAGCTCGGGAAACCCCATATTCCAGGGGTAGGCAAACTCTGGCCCTCCAGCTGTGGTGAAACTACAAGTCCCATGATGCATCTCTGTCTGGGAGTCATGCAGCGGCGGCACCTGGGTAGTAGTCGCCCGGTGCGGCCGACGCACAGGTGTCATGACATCCGGTGTGTGACGTTATTATGCATGCACGGTGATGTACTTCACTGCCAGCAGCCATCTTGATGATGGACGCCAGCTAAGGCCCCATTCACACTGCGCGATTTGCAAATCGCGCGTTTGTCGCGCGATTTGCATTTTGTGCGATATCTCGCAAATGCTTGCATTGAGCAAGCGAGAATCGCTGCAAAATCCGCTCCAAAAAGGGTCCTGCTGTAGCGACACACGACCCGCGACAGCAGGACCCTTTGCCCCATTGCAAAGCATTGAAAAGCGATATCGCGCGGTAAATAGCCGTGATATCGCGGGAATTACCGTGCAATAAATCGCTCAATGTGAACGGGGCCTAAGAGAGGAGGGGATATTGATCCGAAGGGATCAGGTATGCCGCCAGGTCCCCCCGCCTCTCTCTCGTGACCGAGTGCCCGACTTTTAAGAGGGGGTGACATAGGGTTGTCCTCTTTTCTTTCAGCGAAAATTTTTGGGGGAGAATGAGTCGCGGCTTATTCATATAAAAATATCAGTGAAGACTATTTTCAGTGGGGGCAGTAGCCCCTATTTTAACATTGGTTGCCCCTGACTGCCTGACATCATGTGTCATTCAGCTGCCATGACACCTGGACACAGCGTTGAAAACACGGACTGTCTGGGTGAATCCCGGACAGGTGATAACCCTAGGGTGACACCAAAATGACCCAGTGCAGGTTGAAACCCCGCCCCCCTCCACTAGAGTCATGACTGTGGCTGTGAGAATCATGCAATGCCTCATGGGAGTTGTAGTTCCACAACAGCTGGAGGGCCGGAGTGTGCCCACCCCCGCTATAGTCTGCTAAATAGATGTGAATCATATAGTTTGCCACAGCACTGTCAGAAGGGGACTTTTTCTTTTTTTTTTTTTTAAACCTTTTTTTCATCATTTTGTTGCATCTCTGTGCTGCTGATCCCCTCTGTCTTCCTTGCATCCACTTCCTGCCTACATGCAACCCCAGCAATGGCTGCATGGCATTTCCCTGATGGTGCAAACAGTGGACCATGTCCGCGTAATGTGTGCAGAAATGGCCACTTGTAGTCACCATTGGAAGCTTGTGTGACAAGGTGACAACGTGGAAGCACAATTGCGAAACAGGGGGCAGTGCCTTGTCACCCTATAACAGGAAGTGCCTCAACAAGAACCTCCCATGGCATCGGGCATTATTTTAATAAAAGCTGCAGACTTAAAATAACTTTTAAAAGTGACATTAGCATTTAATGACTGCGTTTTTATATCTGCACATGGAAGTCGCGCTCCCGGTAGCCGTGGAGACCATCGGGATACAACGTTATTACAAAATGATAAAATGTATCCAGTCCTTTCCCCGTGCAGATTCTGCCCCTTTCGCTTTCACCGCTTGCTCTGCAGCGTCTACCACGAAGGGTTAAACAAAAATATTTGTCGTGTTTACACCACCAGCTCCCCCCCCTGCCCCCCCCAACACAAGCCACTTTCCCCTGCCTGCGGCC
>NW_017308557.1:71740-76785 GCF_000935625.1 Nanorana parkeri
AGCCACTTTCCCATGTCTGCGGCCTGCGGGCCTGTGAATTAGTCACCATGGCGACGACATTACCCCCAAGGAGCTGGAAAAGAAGTAGGAGCGTGAGGGGGGGAAAAAAAGCTTGAAGTGGGCTCATTGCAGCAGAAATAATTCTCACCCCCTGCAGCCTGGCATCCAATCAGGAGCTTAGGATATGATGTCATACCTTCCCCCAACATGAGCGGCGGTGCCATGGCGAGTTCTCACTGAGTTTTCGATGGTGTGCAGTTCACATAAAAAGCTCTGCTGCGTTGGAGGTCATAAAGCGATCTTTGGCTTTCTCCCCGTGTCGCTGCGCTGAAGAGGGCGCCGTTCGAAAATGAAATAGTTTTTTTTCTCAGCAGAACGAAATTCATAACTAATTAATAAAATGTATCATTCTAAGGTCTCGTTCACACCTAGGCGTATTGCATATGTGCGTCTGTCGCGATTCGCGGTAAAAAAGTCGCGCGACAAACGCGCGTTTCCGAAGGCTACTTGGCTGTATCCCAATGGAAACGCGCAACAAAACGGCCCAAAGTAGTACATGTACCTTTTCAGGCGTGGGCCGTTTTGTAGCGCGTTAGGGACGGGCGGAAATACGCCGAGGTGGGAACGAGACCATTGAATACAATGGGATTTATATTTTTGAGCGTTTTGTAGAGCGTTCGTCGAGCGTAGAACGCGCTACAAAACGTTCAGGTGTGAACGAGGGCTAAAGAAAAGAAAATACAAAGTTATCTTTCATTAGATCTGAACAGCAACTGGGTGGCATTGAGATTGTTGGCCACTTCCCATCCCCTTGAAGAGATCGTAACACCAGAAGCGTTGGCTGGGCCTCCCAATCATGTGATCACTGCGATCGGCGATCACTTGACCGTAAGCCTGTCCTACCATCTCTTCATCGTTGATGGGTGACCAGGAGCTGTCTGTGTTGGTGGCTGCATAACGCTTGACTATGATCCAACCCTGTCCCCAGCTGAACCCCACCCATTCGTGGAGATCCCCAAATGACCATTGGCCTTCCCGAGGGACCGAGCCCTGGTAAAGACAACCGATGCCAAAAGAGGAAGCACCAGATGGCCAACCATCCTGATATTTCACTGACCCTGTGAAGACTCCCTACAGGCCAAGCTGCCGTGACAAATCTTCTAATAATCTGACCCAGTTGACAGCCACAAGAAGGGTTGGGCCAACTTTCTCTCTTCTGGAATGAATTCCACAGCTCATACCCCTTCGGCTCCTCCAAACCACTTGACCGTCAACCTCCAATTAAGTAAGGCCACTTGCACCTACAAAACACTGTCCTCATATATTTTAACTCCTTCCTTGGGACTATCCCCCCTCTTCAGTCATGTAGCCCCTCCATTAATTGTATTCCTCTGGGTCTTCCTTTGACAGGCACGAAGACTCAACGTTGGGGGACGGGCATGCCTCTCGTGGCTGCCCAATGATCTTCAAGCAGGGCAGGCACAGACACCAAATCTTTCCCGAATGATTTAGGATATCGATTACTTAATACCATAGCGGACCCCCCCACCCCACCCCAGCTTTACAAATGAATATCGTTCATAGGTTTCTTCAGGACATCCAAATGGTCCCACGCTTTGAAACCATACAGGTGTTCTTGTTCAGAGCGGAGTCATCCTTTAAGCTCGCACACTGTATATGTTTTGTTTCAGTCCCCGCCCGTATTGTACAGGAACTGAAGAGCTTTGGTTTGATTTGAAGAGCGGGGTGATGCGAAGGTACGTGGGAATGTCATGAGCTCATTGTACAAACATGGCAGCAGGCAGGCTCCGCATTCTTAGTTGAACACCTGCTGCTGATAAGACTTTAAAAGTCAAATAAACACGCCGGATCCTTCTATATGTGTGATAATATACAGCACAAATATGTCTCGTACACACACATATGTTTCATTTGTCCAAACCGGTAGAGCTGTTTATTATTGAGCCTGTAAAAAAAAAAAAAGGCCTTCTCTTCAAGGGTAAACCCACCCAACCAAAACTAAGCTATTGGTTATAGATGGGCTGACTCACCCATTGGCTTCCGCTGTCCCTGGGGGGAGATTTATTCTTCTTTCTTCACACTTAATAAAATGACAGTGAAAGTGAGACTTCATTGTAATGGAGAGTGGCGGAGAGCAGACCTGGAAATTTCAATTGATTGTCAGAGGGTCACCATGGGGGGGTTGTGTCAGGAGATGTTGGGTTGGGTCAGGCTGTTGGTCCATGCAACTATAGGACTCTGCTAGTAGAGAGGAGCGGGTGTGTAGTCTGGTCTCCCTGGGGAGTTGAATCAACTGACACTTTCTTCTGTCTCCCTGAGGCGAGATCCCTGTACTCTGTTTCTGGGTCTGTACGCCAGCTGTGCCTATTATCGAAGGTTCCCACCATCCATATGCTGAGTTCCCGGGTCTGCACACTTGCTGAGCCCATTATCAGGAGCTCCCACCATCCCTGTGCTGAGTTCCCGGGTCTGTACACCCGCTGTGCCCATTATGAGGGGCCCCCTCCATCCCTGAGCTGTGTTCCCGGGTCTGCACACCAGTTTTGCCCGTTATGACTGCTGGAATTATTTATTTTATATTATGGAGAATGTAACAGGATTTGCTGGAACATACAAAGGTGGGCAGGAACTCCCCCCAATCCTCCCAGGTGGACAGGAACAAAGTCGGGAATTATGGCAGGAACATCTCAATTTTGGAGATTTGAAGACCTATAAGAAGCCCGAGGATGACTTGGCCCACCACGAACTTCCTAACTGACCGCTTTTGGATAACAAGGCCTTATTAATCTTGCCCAAAAAATTGCTGTACGTTCCTTACCACGAAAATAACGCCCACCCCCAATCTTTTTTCTTTTCTCATTAATTGGCTTGTTCACGCCACGTGCATGGGGCCATGTAGGTCAACACAGTCCCAACGCACGGAAGGGGTGGAAAGCCTTGTTGTCTAGCGTGCGTTGTGTAAAGGTAAAAGAAAAATAGCAAAAATAGCCCACAGGGCACCGGCCATGAAAACTCATCACCGTGCACGCCATCCATGGACACGCGCGGTCACGCACATTGTGCTGTGAATCTCCTCGATGTAACTGGAGGGAATTCACAGGAGAATTTCCATACATTTTGTATCTTGTTTTTTAATCCCAGACTACGAGCGGCACGCTGGCGCACATGAGCCGGAATGCGCCCCGCGGAAAGGCAGCCGGGGCCATTACAGCCTCATTTATATTCATTGGGGGGATTTGGGTAAGACGAGGACGGAAGTGTATGGAGAACAGGAGACGGCCGCTACATGCCTCCATGCTGAGATGCTGAGGGAGTGTTAGATTCGGAGGAAATTGGAGGAATGATTCAGTCCGTTCCCTTCATACACCAGAAACAAAAACACGAGCAGGGGTTTATGGAGAGGACAGATACTCTGTAAACACAATGATGGAAATCGGCTCGTAAAATCTAATTAGGAGTGGGGGGCGCTGATTTACAGGGGCGCTATCATAGTGATCACCTTTCTTAAAGTGTATCCAGTGTATATTTTGGGTGTTTTTTTTTAGTTTTGGGTACACTGAAGGGATGGAGGGGTTCGAGGTTGAACCCCCTTCAAGTTTGTATTACTCTGGGGGAAAAATGGGGATAAATCCAAAAGTATGAGTTGTCACCATAACAGGAGTTAAGGGGAGATCTCCCACTGGGGTCACTTCTTCTGGTGACAACTTACTGCCACTTGTGAGAGGTTTCTTCTCATTTCTTTGTGTCTACAGGACAGGAAGTGAAGAGCTATCTCCACCATGAGACAAAGCGGTGCGGGGCTAGCCATCCACTACACCCTTGGTGGCCAACAAGCGGTCCACCAGCACTCGCCATGCGGCCGGCAGTTCCCCAGACCTCTAATCAGGTCTAAGGAAGTGGTTCCCAGTATGGTTTACCGTTCAAACTACCGGCTGTCAGTGTCAGCCGCTGTCAAGCATGAAGCCCAGGAGCTGAATCGATGGGCTTGTGTGGTTCTGCTCCTGCTATTGAGTGCTAAATAGGGATTGCTGGCAGTGGGCAATGTGAACACAATGTAGGACAATGATTTCCTCATCAGAAGGTAAATGACTTGACAGCACTTCCTGTTGCAATGGAGGTTCAGGGAGATCTGAGGCGTGGAGGCTCCGTCCACCATCTCTATGCAGCAATATATATTGATTTAGAATAACACTGCAGAGCTTCACATGGGGGCGGCTGGGTCAGGTCTCCATTGATCAGATCAGGACCTCTCATAAGGAAGAAAAATATTAAAGAATATTGATACATTGAATATATCAGAAAAGAACCCTCTTCCCATTTAACCAGTGTGAGACTTGGAGCTTCCTGCAATAAAGACCGCTCCCTGCTGCTCTCTATCCTTGTGCAGGGTGACTGGTCTTGTCTCCACCCCCGTCCTGAGGGCAGCGGGGAGTAGAGGGGCAGCAGGGAGTAGAGGGGCAGCAGGGGTTTGGAATTTCTATCTCCCGATGGCTGGGACATGCAGTTCCGGGCGCTGGGTGGGTAGTTCTTTTCTACATTTAGCTCTGCTTTGGGCAAGCAGGGCCAAATGTACAGCGGGGAACCTGCTGTTTGTTCTGTACCGAGATCACTTGTATGCAGCCTGCATACAGGGGGACGCATTGAGGAACCTGGCATTGTGGCAGCAGAGAGAGTAAATCCGGCCCAGCTGCTGCTCTCCTTGTGCAGGGTGACTGGTCTTGTCTCTGCCCCCTCCTGTAATAAAGGCCGCTCACTGCTGCTCTCTCTCCTTGTGCAGGGTGACTGGTCTTGTCTCCGACCCTCCTGTAATAAAGACCGCTCACTGCTGCTCTCTGTCCTTGTGAAGGGTGACTGGTCTTGTCTCCGCCCCCTTCTGTAATAAAGACCGCTCACTGCTGCTCTCTGTCCTTGTGAAGGGTGACTGGTCTTGTCTCCGCCCCCTGTGCACAGCACAGTGAAGATGGCACTGCTACTCTTATATGGTAATAGCTTGGTTTGATGCACGGCAACTTTTTTTTTTTTTT
>NW_017308557.1:77193-77553 GCF_000935625.1 Nanorana parkeri
GGCCCGTACGGTACACATGGGGTTAACGGATCAGCGGAGCCCGTACTGCTGTATAGAGGGCCGGATCTCGGCGGCGCTCAGGCAGAAGTGCGTCGTTTAGCAATGAGTTAGTAAAGTAAACAGCCTGCCCTCATGGTTCAGCTCCGGGAATGTCACGTTTCGCTTGTTTCTTGGCTCCCCGTCCCGTATCTTCTCCCAGGCCTTCCCCTCCAGGCCCGTGCGGCAAGGCTCACCTCAGTAGCTTATCTAAACAGCGCCGTTCCTTTCCGACTGATTTGTGTTCTTATTCCGACTCGCTGGTTCCGAGGACGGCGGGGAAGAACCCCGCGATGACGCTGCCTGGTTCAAAGACAGTTCAGA
>NW_017308557.1:77591-81689 GCF_000935625.1 Nanorana parkeri
ATCTTCTGTACCTGTTTGGGTGTGCCAGTGTTTTGAACATGAACTCCGGGCAGATATAAAAGATACAAATTCATTTCTGTATTCTATATTACATCATTAAATGTATTTGTCTGAATGCAAGTGGTGTACGCATGTGACTATGACCTGGTATCGGCCTCTGTACAGCAGAGCTCAGGCTGAGAGAGGCAGAAGCAGCAGAAGGAGCATGCTGATAGGAGGAGAGGGAGGGACACCATATGTGTGCGACAATGTGCAGAAAAATGCAGCTCAATGGACATGGTGTGAACAAGCCATAAGAGGGGCATTTCTCTCTCCCTAGAACACGAATGAAGGGTAAATCTTACAATGGGGACCACCGTTCTCATTACCACTTTCTGTTTATATCCCGGGAACAGGAAGTGAAGGAAAATCTCCCCCAATGGAACACCGACAGCAAAAAAATAGATAAACAGGCAGGGGTTTAAGACCCGTCCACACTGACCGCAATGCACAGTAATGTGTTGCACATCTTGGTGCGATCTGGTGCCATTCATTCTGAATGGCATCCCAGTGCTCCTTGCCAACAGACGTGAGTTGCAGCTCACCACAATGCCCAGTGATGCACCTCTGTGCATTTGCTGCATTGTAAAAAAAAAAGAGCATGCAACTTTCATCGGTGCATTAACAGGCGTTTCAAATGAATGGTCCGTCACTAGGGATGCACCAATGGGACCTCGGCAGCCTTCTTGGGAATCACGCGGCGCCTGCTTACAACGCCCGCGCATCTCCTCCTCCTTCCTGGGGAACCGTGCGGCTCTGCATACAGCGCTTCCGCCACCCCTGCACCCACCTGCGAGACCCTCCAGACCCCTGGTGATTCCCTCCGCAGCCCCTCTGAGACCCTGGCCGGCACCCCAGAGCAACAGAGATTATGTAGCTTCATAGTAATCTGCATTGCTGTATAATGTATTGCTGGGATTTGTAGTCCTCTACTGCTGGTGTCATTCTGCATTGCTGTATAATGTGTTGCTGAGATTTGTAGTCTTCTATAGCTGGTGGTATTTGGCATTGCTGTATAATGTGTTGCTGGGATTTGTAGTCCTCTATAGCTGGTGGGATTCTGCATTGCTGTCTAATGTGTTGCTGGGATTTGTAGTCCTCTATAGCTGGTGGGATTCGGCATTGCTGTATAATGCGTTGCTGGGATTTGTAGTCCTCCTATAGCTGGTGGGATTCTGCATTGCTGTATAATGTGTTGCTGGGATTTGTAGTCCTCTATAGCTGGTGGGATTCGGCATTGCTGTCTTGTGTTGCTGGGATTTGTAGTCCTCCTATAGCTGGTGGGATTCTGCATTGCTGTATAATGTGTTGCTGGGATTTGTAGTCCTCTATAGCTGGGGGGATTCGGCATTGCTGCATAATGCGTTGCTGGTATTTGTAGTTCTATAGCTGGTGGGATTCTGCATTGCTGTATAATGTATTGCTGGGATTTGTAGTCCTCTATAGCTGGTGGGATTCTGCATTGCTGTATAATGTATTTGTGGGATTTGTTGTTCCTCTACAGCTTGGAGTCAGTGGCAGAACTACCAGGATCGCAGTGGTTGCAGGTCTTGGTGCTCCACCACTGTCCTAAGATCATTAGTCTGTATTGTTTTAGGAAAAATGTCACATGACACTAAAATGAAGGTATCGGTAATTGGTATCGGCGAGTACTTGAGGAAAAGTATCGGTACTCGTACTCGGTCTGGAAAAAAATGATATCAGTGCACCCCTAGCTGCCGCCTTTTATTGGTGCATTGCGCAGCCCATTTGACTGAACACAGTGCACATGCATTATGGTATTGCAATGATACGAACACGGCCTTTACTATCATTCACTTGAATGATTTATAAATGGATACAGAGCTGCATTCATTTCTGCCATAAGGGGACACTTGATTTTTTCATTGATATGTCGGCCGGCCGGTTTGCAGTTCTCTTTTTCTAGCGTTCTGCACGGCCGGTTCTGGAATCCATCTACGGCGTATGTGAATGTTAATCCTCCTCCCCTCCCCCCCTCCACCCTTTTCTTTCCTCAAGTGATGTTTGCAGTTGGGAAACGCTTTGTTTGTCCGGGCTTATGTCGGTACACAGCAAACCGTTCCGATTCCGCAGCCACTTCCAGCGCGGCGCGGCGGTACACGTCCGTCTATAGGAATGCTCCGGTCCCCACCTCCACCAGCACAGCCAGCACCTCTCTGCCCTGACATGCAGCTCCGCTCAACCACAAAGGGATTTCTTTTTATTTACCTGGAAGATGAGGGCAGCGCGCAGGTTACAGTTCTCTTTACCTACCAATGAACCCATGCAGAGCATTCATGCATCTCTCTGAGGCTTGCACAAATCCTTCCCAGATAAGAATTTAAAGGACAGCTCCGGGCTCTGTGCTTCCCCTCTCCCCCCTTCCCAGATAAGAATTTAAAGGACAACTCCGGGCTCTGTGCTCCCCTTTCCCCCCTTCTCAGATAAGAATTTAAAGGACAACTCCGGGCTCTGTGCTCCCCTCTCCCCCCTTCCCAGGTAAGAATTTAAAGGACAACTCCGGGCTCTGTGCTCCCCTTTCCCCCCTTCTCAGATACAAATTTAAAGGACAGCTCCGGGCTCTGCTCCCCTTTCCCCCCTTCTCAGATACAAATTTAAAGGACAGCTCCGGGCTCTGTGCTCCCCTTTCCCCCCTTCTCAGATACAAATTTAAAGGACAGCTCCGGGCTCTGCTCCCCTTCTCCCCCCTTTCCCAGATTAGAATTTTAAAGGACATCTCCGGGTTCTCACTCCCCATGTGGCCCCATTGGTTGTGTTGTATGCTTCTGGTGTTTTAATGCTCTTCTCCAAAATCTAAAGGCCGGTCTCGTGATCTCCCAGGACTGGGCAGCGCTCACTGATGCAGATAACCTCGCTATTGGGCGCCATTATTGACTTGTCATACTGCAAATGATAGTCGCCTGGCTGTCCTATTGTCCCTCTTGGCTTGAGCCACTAACAGAAGAGAAGTATCTGATGTTCCTGATCTGCATACTTCTGAGTGCCCCTTCACCTTGCTGGTCAGTAAAGTGCCCCTTCACCTTGCTGGTCAGTAAAGTGTCCCTTCACCTTGCTGGTCAGTAAAGTGCCCCTTCACCTTGCTGGTCAGTATAGTGCCCCTTCACCTTGCTGGTCAGTAAAGTGTCCCTTCACCTTGCTGGTCAGTAAAGTGCCCCTTCACCTTGCTGGTCAGTAAAGTGTCCCTTCACCTTGCTGGTCAGTAAAGTGTCCCTTCACCTTGCTGGTCAGTAAAGTGTCCCTTCACCTTGCTGGTCAGTAAAGTGTCCCTTCACCTTGCTGGTCAGTAAAGTGTCCCTTCACCTTGCTGGTCAGTAAAGTGTCCCTTCACCTTGCTGGTCAGTAAAGTGTCCCTTCACCTTGCTGGTCAGTAAAGTGTCCCTTCACCTTGCTGGTCAGTAAAGTGTCCCTTCACCTTGCTGGTCAGTAAAGTGTCCCTTCACCTTGCTAGTCTGCAATGCACCCCTTCACATTGATGGCCTGCAAAGTGCGCCCTCACAATGGTGCTCTGTAAAGTGCCCCCTCACAATGGTGCTCTGTAAAGTGCCCCCTCACAATGGTGCTCTGTTACATTGGTGATCTGTGGATGCATGCCGCCCCCCCTTACATTTCCCCCCTTTACAGATACCTGAAGAGATGATTGGTGTCAGTGGTTACTTATCTAAGAGGCAGAAATTGCTCTTTGCCCATGGAGCCCCCAGCACCCTTTGGAGGAACCCTGGTTGGGAATGTCTGGTCTGCTTCTGACAAAGGGCCCCCACAGTGTGCGAGTGTCGGGATGTTTGAGGAAGATCACTGAGAGCCAGGGAGGATCCGACATCATAAACACTCGTTACTAAGACAGCTCGAACTTTACAGCCGCCCTTCTCCCTAAGCAACCAAACTGAAGAATAACAGTGCAGGTGAGTCAGTGTGTCCCCGGCCTCCAGACACGGCCCCGAACCGCTCTGCAAACAGTTCCTGGTCCTCAGCCTGTGTGAGCCATGCATGGGGTATGCCAATAAAATACAGGTGTCAGACGGGGAAACGGCTGGGGCGAGG
>NW_017308557.1:82062-85928 GCF_000935625.1 Nanorana parkeri
AGGGCAGCGGTAGAGGGGGAGGGGGGGGGGGGGGGGGGGGGGTGGGGGGGCACACTGTAAAATCGGAAGAGGTCGAGGGGTCAGGTGGATGATCTCATAGACGTGATCTCATTCCTTATTAGAGTGTATGCTCCAACGAGCGAGGAGCCTTTAAAATGAGAAATTGTTACAATGTATCTCTGAACACTTCCTGTCATAAATAACTGCAAAGTATGAGAACATCGATGGAGGAGAATGGAGGAGAATGGAGGAGATCATACACAGCACCGCGCTAAAGTCTAAAGTCTTTATTTTAGCCAAGATGGGTTCATTGATTTGATTTTAGATTTGTAGTTGCTTCACAGCTGGAGGGCCGGAGTTTGCCTACCCCTGCTCCGAATCTTCCCCACCCGTCATATACTAAAATAAATGTTAAGCTATATAGACCTCTTATGGTGAGGGGGCTAAGAGGAGCCGAAACACCCCCCAACTTAAAGGGACATTAAACCCTCAGATTTTTTTACATAAACCAATACTGTAATGTGCGCCTTACTGTAATCCATGGTTGTTTCCCTTCTCTTTGCTGCTCTTCCTTTTTAAATCCTCATGTCTTCTCATGCTGGGGGAGAACTTCCCTTTGCAGCTCAGGGCCTCTTCCTGTAGTGCTTGCTCAGGTTACAAGCCTATACACAGACACCGTGTATCCATTCCAGAGACAAGGCAGTCTGCTGCAAAACAGAAGTTCTCCCCCAGCATGAGAACAGATACAGATTTAAAAGGAAGAGCAGCAAAGAGAAGGGAAACAACCATGGAGTACAGTAAGGCGCACATTACAGTATTGGTTTATGTTAAAAAATCTGAGGGTTTAATGTCACTTTAAGTGATGAGAAACACAGTAGAGCCGCCTATTCTGCTACTACAACTACTACATACACGATCTGCTATTAGAGATCCATTATCTCCTACCAGAGATCCCATATCTTCTACCGGAGATCCATTACTATCGGTGATCCATTACTACCAGAGATCCATTATCTGCTACTAGAGATCCCTTACTACCAGAGATTCTTATCTCCTACCAGAGATCCCTTATCCCCCACCGGAGTTCCGTTATCTCCTACCAGAAATCCCTTATCCCCCACCGGAGTTCCGTTATCTCCTACCAGAAATCCCTTATCCCCCACCGGAGTTCCGTTATCTCCTACCAGAGATCCCATATCTGCTACTAGAGATCCACTACTACCGGAGATCCCTTCTCTCTTACCGGAGATCCCTTCTCTCCTCCCAAAGATCCGTTATCTGCCACCCGGAGATCCATTCCTACCGGAGATCCATTCCTACCGGAGATCCATTATCTGCTACTAGAGATCCAATACTACCGGAGATCCCTTATCCCCCACCGGAGATCCCTTATCCCCCACCGGAGATCCCTTATCCCCCACCGGAGATCCGTTCTCGCCTACTAGAGATACATTGTAACAATATAAAATCATTGAAAAGTAGAAGGTATTTGCTTGTCTCACTTTTGGACGGTTTGGAAATGAGACCAGATCACATGTACACAGCGAGGAAATCTCTCCAAAGGTTCTGCGTGAAAGCCATCACCTGGACAAGTGTCCCAAATTCAAGAGCGTGAATCTCCCCAGCAGGGACCGGCCAAAAATCAAACCGAAAGAGGTGTCACTCTATGGAAAGCGCAGATTGTGCCAAGTAACGGCCACATGTGACGCTGAGCCTCCATGATTGATAGAACTGAGATCCAATGAATGAAAGGGGTGGGGCCAGGGACAGGCTGGGGAGGAAAGTGCTAGATGATGCTGAACATCAGCCATGAGATGAGGCGGACTCTATCTGACTTGCAGCTTCTAATGCACATTGTGAGAAGTTTGCAGTGTGCAGCGAAATCAGAGGAAGAGGAGAGGAGCCGGTACAACTGTGCAAGATGCCGGATTCAGCGTCTAGGTTTTAGCTCTCCTTTCATTTGCCCCCGTGGATCCTGACTTGGACTGACTGGCTCATGAATTCTGCATGCACGTGCCCACCTCGGGGACAGTTCAGGTGCATGTGGCATGAAAATGGATCCAATAAGGATCAGAATCCTAATTCTTTTAGCTTCAGGAGTGGTCAGAAGGGCCCTTCTATAGACTACAGACCCCCCTCCCCCCTTTCCTTTGACACAGGTACTGTATGTGGCAGGAGAGTGACAGAGAGCTGCTGGAAATCCCCCGCCGGCTGATCTCATCCTGAAGGAATGACCAGGCTGATCGGCAATGTGTACACCGCTCCTCCGCATGTTTGTGTCTCTTCCCCTCTCCGGAGATTCTTCAATCAGAAAGATCTGCACAAGTCACATAAGCAGACCACACACGTCAGGGCCCGATTGTACAGCACACTCATGGCCAAAAATATTGGCACCCCCCCAATCTCCTACCAGAGATCCCATATCTTCTACCGGAGATCCATTACTATCGGTGATCCATTACTACCAGAGATCCATTATCTGCTACTAGAGATCCCTTACTACCAGAGATTCTTATCTCCTACCAGAGATCCCTTATCCCCCACCGGAGTTCCGTTATCTCCTACCAGAAATCCCTTATCCCCCACCGGAGTTCCGTTATCTCCTACCAGAAATCCCTTATCCCCCACCGGAGTTCCGTTATCTCCTACCAGAGATCCCATATCTGCTACTAGAGATCCACTACTACCGGAGATCCCTTCTCTCTTACCGGAGATCCCTTCTCTCCTCCCAAAGATCCGTTATCTGCCACCCGGAGATCCATTCCTACCGGAGATCCATTCCTACCGGAGATCCATTATCTGCTACTAGAGATCCAATACTACCGGAGATCCCTTATCCCCCACCGGAGATCCCTTATCCCCCACCGGAGATCCCTTATCCCCCACCGGAGATCCCTTATCCCCCACCGGAGATCCCTTATCCCCCACCGGAGATCCGTTCTCGCCTACTAGAGATACATTGTAACAATATAAAATCATTGAAAAGTAGAAGGTATTTGCTTGTCTCACTTTTGGACGGTTTGGAAATGAGACCAGATCACATGTACACAGCGAGGAAATCTCTCCAAAGGTTCTGCGTGAAAGCCATCACCTGGACAAGTGTCCCAAATTCAAGAGCGTGAATCTCCCCAGCAGGGACCGGCCAAAAATCAAACCGAAAGAGGTGTCACTCTATGGAAAGCGCAGATTGTGCCAAGTAACGGCCACATGTGACGCTGAGCCTCCATGATTGATAGAACTGAGATCCAATGAATGAAAGGGGTGGGGCCAGGGACAGGCTGGGGAGGAAAGTGCTAGATGATGCTGAACATCAGCCATGAGATGAGGCGGACTCTATCTGACTTGCAGCTTCTAATGCACATTGTGAGAAGTTTGCAGTGTGCAGCGAAATCAGAGGAAGAGGAGAGGAGCCGGTACAACTGTGCAAGATGCCGGATTCAGCGTCTAGGTTTTAGCTCTCCTTTCATTTGCCCCCGTGGATCCTGACTTGGACTGACTGGCTCATGAATTCTGCATGCACGTGCCCACCTCGGGGACAGTTCAGGTGCATGTGGCATGAAAATGGATCCAATAAGGATCAGAATCCTAATTCTTTTAGCTTCAGGAGTGGTCAGAAGGGCCCTTCTATAGACTACAGACCCCCCTCCCCCCTTTCCTTTGACACAGGTACTGTATGTGGCAGGAGAGTGACAGAGAGCTGCTGGAAATCCCCCGCCGGCTGATCTCATCCTGAAGGAATGACCAGGCTGATCGGCAATGTGTACACCGCTCCTCCGCATGTTTGTGTCTCTTCCCCTCTCCGGAGATTCTTCAATCAGAAAGATCTGCACAAGTCACATAAGCAGACCACACACGTCAGGGCCCGA
>NW_017308557.1:85972-90082 GCF_000935625.1 Nanorana parkeri
CCCCCCCCCCGGCGTTCCTCTCAGATCATGCACCACTTTGTGCATAAAATTGTTGCAATGACAAATGTTTCAGCATTCGACTTTAACCCACGCAGTGCCGGGGAGCACCGCTGAAAGGGTTAATAAAATTAAGGTTAAGGTTTTTTGGGGGGGTTTTTTTCCCGGCAATTTTGGAAAATAATTGGTGACGGGGTCTCTTTAAGGACTGCTAAAGATTCACCGGGCCCAAAGCAGTCCCAACGTAAGTGCGAGTGAATTTCTGTTCCTTCCAGGAAAGATCCGGCTCGTTGTTCCCGTTCGTTTTATGAGCATCTGCAAACAAATCATTTCTGGATTTGCATAAAGTGCCTCCCGGGCAGCCGCCGTGCATAACGCTGTGCAAGATGGCGGGACTAGGCCCTTCCCCGAAAAGGTAAAGTGTACCCCCCCTTCAGCTGCAACGGGTGCTGGGTCTCCCCTTTTTGCTGAAGCACCCAAGGCAGACGCCTCTTCTGCTCAAGCCTGGGCCCGGCCCCGCAGGATCGTACCGAGCCGACACACCACGAGCTGCATGGCCAGTGACCCGGCCGGGATATTCTGCAGAAATGTCCGAAATTATAGATCTGTACGGGGGGAAAAATGGAGCAAAAAGCAATTAGAAGTTAATGAGGATTTAGGGACTGTAAGAAATTAGCTAATATGACCCCAGCAATACTTACCCAACATCGATATCTGCCCCCCTCTAACTCCCAGAGCTGCAGCAGGGGGTGAAAGTTTTAGGAAGCTGAGATTGCAAAATGGCCACTCTTTGTTCTTCATCACCCGGGGTCACCATCTACTTCCTGGACTCCGCAACGACACAATCCTTCCTGCTGCCGGCCTGACGCAGATCAGCCCCTGCTGAAGCCTCTCACCTTGTGACTGGATACAAAGTTACAATGTTACAGTCTGATCACTGGGGGAGGGGAAGACTGAGGAAATGCTTCCTCCTGCCAGCCGCAGACTGATCACTGGGGGAGAGGAGACTGAGGACATGCTTCCTCCTGCCTGCCGCAGACTGATCACTGGGGGAGAGGAGACTGCGGACATGCTTCATCCTGCCTGCAGCAGACTGATCACTGGGGGAGAGGAGACTGAGGACATGCTTCATCCTGCCTGCAGAAGACTGATCACTGGGGGAGAGGAGACTGAGGAGATGCTTCATCCTGCCTGCAGCAGACTGATCACTGGGGGAGAGGAGAATGAGGAAATGCTTCATCCTGCCTGCAGCAGACTGATCACTGGGGGAGGGGAGACTGTAAAAATATAGTGCAGTACATATTTCCTCAATTGCATAGCACATTCGGATTCTCCTGCGATCGGCGGTCTGTATCTCACTTTGCAGCCGCCACACAAAACTGGAATCCTGATTGGAGACAGACCTAATGGAAGCCATTGTCAATGGATTGCGTCTACCTGTATTGTAGTGAACCTGCCCAATGCCACCCAGTGCTACCGATGTATTGGTATGCGGTGCCCCTCCCCCCTCCATCATTAATGCATTCGTTTTGCTCGAATAGCTCACTTCTGATTTATTTCGGTGGAGGTTCAGCGTGCCGGGACTCGCCATGTATATCTCTACCCCCGGTGTGTGTTTTGTAGCCGGCTCCCCTTAATTAGGATGACTCTTCACTCGGCAGCGCTGATATTAATTATTAGGACGCCATGTGTCGGCTCCGGCTCGGCACGTACGCACTGTCAGGAGTTTGGGGACACACCTCTCTGCCGTTCTGCCATGCACACCTTGCCAAAAATGCTCAGCGAGCCCGGGATTACAGCAGGAGCTCGAAAATACCTGAGCCCACCAGCCGCGCGCCGCTTTCTTAAAGGACCCGCTCGAGAGAGAGAAATTAATTTGAAGGGTCAGTCCGCCCCCCAAATACGACTTCTGTGTGTTTGAAGAACGTTAATTAAAGCCGAAGTTTAATCTGCTTGTATGTTGCCTTCCCTGGTTTCTCCCCTCCCCCCTGTTGTAAGGTATGATTGAAGTATGCCTGCAAGATATATTTGGGGTGTATGCGGACGTATGCTTATGGTAACGCGCTTCGGTCTTATGCTAACAAGGTCTTTATTGTGGTAAACATTATGACATAAAAGAAACCTCTCAAACTACTTTTGCATGCAGGCTGCCCTAGGTAATCCTCATTAGTGATGCTGAGCCTCCCCAACGCTACCCCCTCCAACCCCAAGCACCTCCCTGTATCCCAATCGCTAACCATCCCTGTAACCCCAACACAACCCCTCCAACCCTAAGAACCTCCCTATAACCCCAACACTAATCTTCCCTGTTACCCCAACACTACCCCTCCAACCCTAAGGACCTCCCTTTTATCCCCATCACTAACCTGCCCTGTAACCTCATCACGAACCTTCCCTGTAACCTCAACACTACCCCTCCAACCCTAAGAACCTCCCTTTTATCCCCATCACTAACCTGCCCTGTAACCTCATCACGAACCTTCCCTGTAACCTCAACACTACCCCTCCAACCCTAAGAACCTCCCTTTTATCCCCATCACTAACCTGCCCTGTAACCTCATCACGAACCTTCCCTGTAACCTCAACACTACCCCTCCAACCCTAAGGACCTCCCTGTAACCCCATTACTAACCTTCCCTGTATCTTCAACTCTATCCCTTGACCCTAACCCCAACCACCTCCCTTTTAACCCTTACACTAACATTCCCTAGAACCCTCTCTGTAACCATCAGGGCCATCCCCAGGCCGGGTGTGCAAGGTATGCCGCCGGGTCCCCTCCTCTCGGTACAGCTGTTGGGCACTCAGTCCATGACTCGACTTTTTTCAGAGGGGGTGACACCGAAAAGGTTGAGTCATTTTGGTGTCACCCCCTCTGATAGTGTCACCACCACACCCCCCTGGTGGATGCCACTGGTAACCCTAACACTAACCCTCCCTATAGCCCCATCACTAATCAGTCCAACCCAACTAATATCCTCCCTGTAACACTTATTCAAACAGTAGTACCCCCCACCCGTTGTAAATCTAACTCTAAGGCTGGGTTCACACCTATCGAATATGCGCTTTTGTACCGCGATTCGCGGTAAAAAAAACGTGCGACAAACACGCGTTTCCGAGGGCTACTTGGCTGTATCCCATTGGATACGCGCGGCAAATACGCCCCAAAGAAGCTCCTGTACTTCTTTGGGCGTAGGGTGTTTTGTAGCGCGTTCATACGGCCTGTAATACGCCCAGGTGGGAACCATGCCCATAGGAAATAATGGGATTTCGGTGTTTGAGCGTTTTGCAGAGCGTAGGAACGCGCTACAACACGCCGAGGTGTAAACCGGGCCTTACACTAACTATCCCAAGTTGGCAAACTCTTGCCTTTCCTCTGCGGAGATCCTCTGTGCCCCAATCTAACCCTTGTTCCCCCGAAGATGCCAGACTCTACAGTTCTGAGGATTAAAGTGGATAGGAGGCGCCATTGATCTGACGTTCCGCAGGAATTCAGACTTTGCACGGGTGCACCGAACATAAAATGTGAGCAATGTGAACCCGCAAACCTCCGGAGGAGGAAGGGTTAAGGCCGTCCCTTCTGAGAGCCCCACACTGGTGAGTGATGGCGAGGGCACTCGATACTAATTAATGCCATTGCAAGCTGGCAGCTGGGCGCTCGCAGACTGCAGCTGAAAGGGGAATTGAGCATAAACATGGAGGCAATTTAGGGATTAGCGTCCGTGCCGCAGCAGGTAGACTCCGTGCTTCTATCCCCCAATCGGGCACGGCGAGCGGCCTTTTGCATTCCTCCGATAATGATATGTAATTTCACTACGGTGGTGGGGGGGCAGGGAGGGGGGTACTTTAATCATCGACTAAACCGTGGGAAAAGTCTGCTGTGCACAGCTATGTACCAAATAAAAAAGTCATCACCTTTCTAGAAGATAAATCTGTGGTTGGCGAACCTGTGCAAACATGTCTGGTGATGAATAACCTGATAATGGGCACCAACTTCTTACCCGGTGTAACAAGGACACTCGACTGTAGACAGGAGGTGCAAGTAAAATGCAGTTTTATCAAGGGCCAACACCAAACATCTCGTTCCATCCACAGGGTAGACCACACAGCCCCCCC
>NW_017308557.1:90133-94043 GCF_000935625.1 Nanorana parkeri
AACCTACCCCCCCCCCCCCCCCCCCGTTGCACAAAACAGTTTCTAGCAGCAACATAAAGGACAGTCTTTTAGTTTTGCTCTGTAGCTTTCCACAGCTCCACGAAACTCACACTGCTCACCCCTTGTGAGCCCTCACTCTGCTCTCTCAGCAGTGTGTCCCACAAGTCCTAGGGTCACCAACCTTCCCGACCTCTCCCAGCCTTCCCTGGCTGTTCCGCGTGTCCAGCACGCACCTGAGTCAGCTGTGGCCCTGTGCCTCCTGCACCCACACAACTCTCCCTCCCATAACACTGAGCACTGGGAGGGCTTCCTAAGTAGGCTGCTCTCAGCCACCTGATCAGCCCAGGCTGGTCATTGGCAACACTTGGCCCCAGGACTGGAGATTTCCTCCCACCCAGAGCTCTAAGAAATCTCCAGATCTCCAGACCCCAGCGTCAATTCTGAAAACCTGGAAGAACCTGAAAGGCCAGGTTCTTCCTTATACAATGGTTTACTCTCTGGACCTGGGTGCCATATTTGCCAAACTACACCGTGGCATTGGCTTACACTGCCACACCGGTAACAACGGAGCTCATGTTTTCACAACTACTGTGTGCTATTGCAGTCAAAGAGGACCCGTCTTTCACTATTGGGTGTGATGCAGACTCTTCAAGGAGTCATTGGGCCCTTGGTATTCTTGCTAGATGCCATGACGGAACCTGGTGGTCTTGGTGAAGGCACGTGCTCCTCTGTCCAGCCCATCGTCTTATACAAATGATCGCCCTGGAACCCTGAAATATACCTGCACTGGAGAAACTGCCACCCTGGGTTCCAACAATGGTAGGTCATGTGACCAAATGCCTCAACGTTTCATCACATGACCTCCGATGTAGGGGAGGATCAGCAAATCTGATCTATGATCTTGCCCTTCGGCTGTTCTGCATTATATGTGGCCATTCAGGGGGGAAATCGGTCTCGCTTCCTAAAGGTAAATCCCCCAAATTTGCTAACTATTGTCACGGTTTGGTTTTGAGGGAAATGTTCCTTCACTTTTGGCAAATTTCCTTTCACTTCCTGTTTCAGTGACCAGCCAAGAGTTGAAGAAGAATCTTTTCAATGGACATAGAGCAGTAAAACCTGACAGAGGCCCCAATAGATTGCTGACCGTAGAACTACACCATGAGAAAGTGGATAGGGATTAGCAACAGTGACAGTTTTCATTGCCCTGAAATTTTGTTGAAAATCTGGAGTTTTGGTCAGATTTCTCCATTTTGTTCAAATATATTAAAATCAAAGGCAAAATTAAGTATATTTTAGGGTTTTTAAGGGCACATTTGGGCTTTAGCTGGCTTCTGAGGGTCACAGAAGCTCCTTTCATCTATCCTGGACCTGTTCTTGTCTTATTTATGTTATTTCACAGGAAACAAAACATTTGAAAATTAATGTTTTAACAATAAAAATGTAATGCACTGAAATTGAGAAAAAACAAGCCCAAATATTTCTGGGCAGGTTCTTCTTTGTCCAGGTCATGGTATAGCTAGTTGGATTTGGTCACATTCAAGTGGACTTGTTCTGTAATGTTGGAGATTTCCATATTTCAGGTCTCACTGCACGGGGTTTATTTTTCTCCTGGAGTTGGGATTTAATATCAACAGCATGGAATGTGTCACGGCGGATATTGATTGTCCAAGATTTAAATTCTGGGTTATCCTCACACTCCTTAAAACCGAAGAAGTGGCTTGGAGGAGCTACGAAATATCTATCATTACAGAACAAGTCCAGTTGAATGTGACCAACTAATACTGTCTACTAATACAGAGATGTCTGGGAAGGTTCTCACCTATCCAAGTCATGGTTTAGCTAGTTGGAGTTGGCCCCATTCAAATGGACTTGCTCTGTAATGTTGGAGATGTTTCGTAGTGGGAGGGGTCCCACTGTAAGGGGTTTTTATTTTCTCCATCCAGGAGGTGGGCCTAGATGGAGAAAGAAATCGCCATGGAACGCGTCCTGGCAGATGTTGATTGTCCAAGACAAGAGTGTTCCTGACACTCTTTGGAAGTGAAGAAAATGCTTGCAAGAGCTACAAAACATCTTAGACATTACAGAACAAGTCCAGTTGGATGTGACCAACTACTACTAGCTATACCATGACCTGCTATACCAACTACTGCTATCTACTACCACAAAGAACACTAAATGAAAAAAAACTACCCTATATAAGTCATCTTCCTCCTCCCCTTGGCCCCCATCCCCACTAAAATAAAACCTCTACATCAGGGGTAGCCAAACTCCGGCCCTCCAGCTGTGGTGAAACTACAGATCCCATGATGCATCTCTCTCCAGGAGTCATGTGTGTGGCTGTGAGAATATTGCAATGCCTCATGGGATTTGCAGTTCCACCACAGCTGGAGGGCCGGAGTTTGGCTAGCCCTGCTCTACATAAAGAAAAAAAGTAGTTTTTTTTTTTTCTTCAACTTAAATTTCCCTTAAACAACCCAGTTAACCAGAATTTCCACTTTGCCAAAATTTTTCCGATGACCAAACCAATTTTTCCAATAATGCTCGGCTCGTTCCTACTTGCAGCTCACTGACTAGCCGTCCACCATGCTGGCCCAAATCTTGAGGTCTAGATAAAGATCTGTCCTGGATATGAACTTCCAGTGACACTTGTGGGCCCTGTGTGGTCTCGCTGCACTCGTGAAGGGGGTCAGTGGCCCCCAACCTGGTTTCCTAAGAATCTTCCATTTTTAATTGCTTTATTAACCCTTTCCCTACGAAGGATTCCAGCGCCGCTCTATATGGCGTGCACTAATGTATTCTCAGACCTCTGGATGCTAACAAATATGCAGAGCCGGGAAATGAGGAGGTGATGAAAGGTTACCCCCATCTTTATTTATTTTGCTCTTCGGCTAACTTCCCCAACATCCGGGGGAAAAGAAAACGCGCAGGGAAATATTATCAAAGCTTCTGCCTGGCATCCTGCGAGCAGCCAACGCGGCGATGTCCGACTCCGCGGATCAGGTTCCTTCAGAAGCGGACATGAGGGAGATGGGGCACCCAGCACGCGGCGCGTCTGCGTCAGTACTGACAGCTAGCACTGGGGATCGGCGCCTGTGAAGTAGAAGGAAGCTGGGAACAGGGGGGGAACCCAAAACCTGTAGGGAAGTGATTAAAGGGGGGAGGGTGAGAAATCTGAGTAAACAGGTCTGGTGAAAATGAAGACGGGAGGAAGTGAGAGGAAAATGAAAGCCGGACTTCTGGTCCCTTGCTAATCCCTGTACATGCTGCAGGATATAAGCGTACAAAGTGTAAATCTAGCACAGTTGCTTTACCCAGCAGCAGCGTCCAGATGAGATAACGCCGGTCACCGGGGATTCGTCTGCCTCTGGATGTAGGCTGCGGAGCTGTCAAATGCTTCCTACATAATGTGCGCCAGATATATTCCCTGCAAAACACTATGGGGCTGTGCCATGTACAGTGGTGCCATGTACAGCGGTGTAATACTCTGCTGTGTACAGTGGTGCCATGTCGTACCATGTACAGAGGTGCCATGTAGAGGTGCCATGCTGCGCCATGTACAGAGATGCTATGTTGAGCCATGTACAAGGGTGTCACGTACCATGCTGTGCCCATGTACAGAGGTGCCCTGCCGTGCCCGTGTACAGAGGTGCCCTGCCGTGCCCGTGTACAGAGGTGCCCTGCCGTGCCCATGTACAGAGGTGCCCTGCCGTGCCCATGTACAGAGGTGCAGTGTTGCAATACATCCTGGGCTGCCATGCTGTGCCATGTCCGGAGGTGCCAAAAAAAATAATTATTGCTTGTATAGCCAAACCTTTTTTCTATTTTAGTTTTTGACAAAGCAGTGCGTTTTGGTGTAGTGCATTGAAAAACAGTGCATGTGCACATTTTTGTGGGGGGGGGGGGGGGGTGG
>NW_017308557.1:94154-99847 GCF_000935625.1 Nanorana parkeri
GGGGGGGGGATAGCATTGCCAGCCTATTGAGATTTATAAATGTTTGTCGCAGGGTTTACACTGAATTGTGTTGAGTTGAGTTGGGTTAATTGTTGGCTCAAATTGAAGCTTACTGGACAGAGAGACGGCAGCTGGGAGGACTGACCAGTAAGGACATCTTTAATGAATGGAGGGATGGCAGATGGTTTGGTGTATAGTAAGGGCACTTTGATTGGACTGAGGGTTTCCAGCTAGTAGTGGGGCCAGTAAGGGCACCCTCATCGGACAGAGTAATGGCAGCCGGTGGACTGCCCAGTAAAGAGACCATCAGTGGACATAGGAATGACAGCTGGGATAGTGGCGAGTAAGGTCACCCTCATTGGACAGAGGGATGGCAGCAGCTATAAGAGGAAGAAGGGGCACTCTTATTGAACAGAGGGGTGGCAGTTGGTGGATTGCCCAGTATGGTTGCACTCTCATTGGACAGAGGGCTGCCAGCTGGGATAGTGGCCAGTAAAGGGAAAAAGCAGCTGGTGAAATTTTAGCCAGGAAGTCAGGAAAAGTCCGGTTCCACTAATGAACTGAAACTGAATCGGAGAGGAGCACAGAAGAGGCTTTTGTGGATAATAAATGTGGCAGCCGACCTCCTGCGCTGTCAGTTCCTATTCAGCACATTTACTTTTATAGGTTTAAAATGGAGCTCGGGTTCACTTTAAAGAGCAGTCTGATCCTCCGAGTCCTGCAGAGCGTTCCCGGCTTCTGGCGAGCTCCTGAGCTCCCGCGTGCCAGAGTGGAATGGGGAGACAGCGGGGCGTTCTGCTCGCCGATCTTCTCCCGTGTAGCCGGGGAGATCCAGGGGACGTTTCCTTTCTCCCAGCAGGCGGCTCATTGTGAAGCAGATCAACAGGAAACCAGAGATACTTCTCGGGGCTTTCTGTAAGTTTATCCAAGAAGACGCCTCTCTCTCCATCACACGACGGGCATGGAGCAAACTACGGTTTGTTTTCCTTTTATACCTTAAAGGGAAACTACAATGCACATTTTATGACTTATTATTGTTTATGTTTACTATAAAGTGACTACACAAGTTTGTATGAATAACTTTCTGACGTGTCGCAATATACAGCCAGAAGATCATTTTATAAAGCTACTCTTTATAGAAATAAAAATACATCCTTAAGGAGAACTATGGGGTCAGTGTTGTACCCCATAGTTCTCCTAAGGATCACGGGAGGACACAAACTAGTGCCCCCCCCGTGACCCAAAGCTCAGTATATTGCGGGCTACAGCTCACGGTATACTGAGACCGCCACAGCCGGGACGGATCCTGACATTACTGTCTGGATCCGCCCAGCTGCGTGATTGACAGCTGGCTCTGCCTATCTAGAGGCAGAGCCAGGTGTTCCCGCCCCGTCCGTTCCAGCAGTCGGCGCTGGAGGGGAGAATCCCTGCAGGGAGCCGTGAGTGACAGTCACGGCTCTCTGCAGGGACAGGATCGAGAAGTGAGCGAGCTACGGTATGTGTTGGAATCAGGACCTCCTTCCTCCTGCTGGAGATCCCTCTAGTGAATACAGATCTATATAGAGGGATCAGGACCTCCTTCTTCCTGCTGGGGATCCCTCTAGTGATAATAAAGATCTATATAGAGGGATCAGGACCTCCTTCCTCCTGCTGGGGACCCCTCTAGTGATAATAAAGATCTATATAAAGGGATCAGGACCTCCTTCTTCCTGCTGGGTATCCCTCTAGTGATCATAAAGATCTATATGGAGGGATCAGGACCTCCTTCTTCCTGCCGGGGATCCCTATAGTGATAATAAAGATCTATATAGAGGGATCGGAGGATTATTGTTCCCCAAGTGCATTATTTTGCATTTAGAAATGTTGATCTTCAGTTTCCCCGGCTTCGATTTATTCTTCCAGCAATGCCAAATTGTGTCCCATTTTACAAACCCCTCCACGAGACCTCTAGTGATAATTAAGATCTATATAGAGGGATCAGGACCTCCTTCCTCCTGCTGGGGATCCCTCTAGTGATAATAAAGATCTATATAGAGGGATCAGGACCTCCTTCTTCCTGCTGGGGATCCCTCTAGCGATAATAAAGATGTATATAGAGGGATCAGGACCTCCTTCCCCCTGCTGGGGATCCCTCTAGTGATACTAAAGATCTATATATAGGGATCAGGACCTCCTTCTTCCTGCTGGGGATCCCTCTAGTGATAATAAAGATCTATATAGAGGAATCAGGACCTCCTTCCTCCTGCTGGGGATCCCTCTAGTGATAATAAAGATCTATATAGAGGAATCAGGACCTCCTTCCTCCTGCTGGGGATCCCTCTAGTGATAATAAAGATCTATATAGAGGAATCAGGACCTCCTTCCTCCTGCTGGGGATCCCTCTAGTGATAATAAAGATCTATATAGAGGAATCAGGACCTCCTTCCTCCTGCTGGGGATCCCTCTAGTGATAATAAAGATCTATATAGAGGAATCAGGACCTCCTTCCTCCTGCTGGGGATCCCTCTAGTGATAATAAAGATCTATATAGAGGAATCAGGACCTCCTTCCTCCTGCTGGGGATCCCTCTAGTGAT
This sequence comes from Nanorana parkeri, assembly GCF_000935625.1. Taxonomy (NCBI): domain Eukaryota; kingdom Metazoa; phylum Chordata; class Amphibia; order Anura; family Dicroglossidae; genus Nanorana; species Nanorana parkeri. Next base: position 96,730 of record NW_017308557.1, read on the forward strand.
AATAAAGATCTATATAGAGGAATCAGGACCTCCTTCCTCCTGCTGGGGATCCCTCTAGTGATAATAAAGATCTATATAGAGGGATCAGGACCTCCTTCTTCCTGCCGGGGATCCCTATAGTGATAATAAAGATCTATATAGAGGGATCGGAGGATTATTGTTCCCCAAGTGCATTATTTTGCATTTAGAAATGTTGATCTTCAGTTTCCCCGGCTTCGATTTATTCTTCCAGCAATGCCAAATTGTGTCCCATTTTACAAACCCCTCCACGAGTATCAGCCCTATATAGACACCTTCTGTTACATCTGAGCAGGACCTGGTACGGAGCCTTGTGATTGGTCTCTGTCCTGAATGGACCCCATTTACAACCATACTGTGATATCTATCCTTTAGCCAACTGCGTATCCATTGAGTCCTAACTTGTGCAATGTATTTATTCCATGTTAGTGGCAGTTGGTTGCTCAGGCACGGGACGCTACCTTGGCTACATGCCCATTCTGTCCTTGCCTGTTTGTGATGGGATCCCCGAAAAACTGCATCCTGTGTGCATTGGGGGCGGGGGCGTGATGTGGGGGAGAAGATGTTGCACTCGAATACCTTTCTCCTGTGGCACCTGGGTTTCTATTATTTGCCTCCAGTCCTGGTTTACATTAGTGCAAGTGCTCTCAAGGATGAAATAGTGTTTGATAAACACAGCCTTGCATTAAGCTTTGATGGCATTGATCTTCAGCCTCTTCAGGTAGAGTCCTCGTCGGTCTGTACAGAGCTTTGACCGAGTGGCCTCTTCAGAGAGAGCCACGCCAGGCGAGGGAGGCCGCGTCGCTGTGTGTACTCGGCTCTGTTTATTCTTCGGCGTGAAGGAAGGTGATTCAGGTGTGCGGTACAGGTAGAGAGCTTAGGGATAAACATTTCAGCCGGGGGGCCCCCACCTTCCCCGCGCACTCTTATCGGAGTCTTGAGGCGCCAGGCGTGGAGCAGCGCACAAAAGCAAGAGTGAAAAAAAAATCAGAGTGGCCAACCGACGACCAATATTTGACTTTGTCAAAAAGTAAACTAATAAAAAGCCTTCCAGCACATGTGTTTGCCGAAACCTGGCTACGTCCGGAGCTGGGAGCTGCATGGAAAGCGCACATCACAGAGCAAGGGATTGTGGGAAATGGGGATACAGGCGTCACAAGGTGGGTGCGGCCCGCACCCGGGTGCCGCCATTGGAGGGGTGACACCAAAATGACTTAGTCATTTTGGTGTCACCCCCCTCTGAAAAGTCGGGCGCTCGGTCATGGACCGAACGACCGACAGTATCAGGAGAGAGGAGGGGACCCGGCGGCATACCTTATCCCGCCGGGTGACTGTCCCCTCCTCTCTCTGCCGGCGTCCATCACCAAGATGGCCACCGGCAGGTATCAGAATACTGCCGCGCGTGCGCGATGACGTCATGCGCAGTGACGTCTCGGCGGGGTGACACTCGGTTACCGCTCCGGGTGTCACCCAGCCTCGGGACGCCCCTGATAATGGGCAAAATAAGAAATGACACAGAGGCCTCAGTCTGTCCCCGGCATTAACATAGCAGACCCCCCCGGAACACAGTTGTATTACCCAATTCGGCCAGTCCCTTATTTGTTCACTTCCTGTAGTAGGGTGACAACGCTATTCATTCTGCAGTGAAATCGCATGGCACCATTGTCAGCTTGTGGACAGAGAAGTCTTGGGGCCCCAGTCGCACTTTCTAAAACAAATATGCATTTATGCAACACATTTCAATGCACCTGCTTTATGTGCGGTACGATGAGCTGCCGTTCATTGTCAATGGTAGCCTGGCTCTTTGTAGGGTACAGCACAACACGTATACCATGCATTGTGGTGAGCTGCGTTTACTTCCACAAGTCCTGTTGGCTGTACATAGCTTCTTAAAAGAACATCACAGCGCCCTGCCTCCATACTCCTCTCAAGAGTCCTCAGCCCGGATGCAAGCAGTGAGCTGGCTCTTAGGAGCAGTTATGCAAATATCAAAATGCTTTGATGGGCAGATGTCAGTCTGGAGGGGTGGGTAGTCCTAGACTGTATGCATGCAGACCTCCCCAGGTAACGCCAATGTGTGATGCTGAGCCTCCGTGATTGAAAAAACTGAAATCCAATGAATGAAAGGGGCGGGGCCAGGGACAGTCAGGCTGGGGAGGAAAGCGCTAGATGATGGAGGACGTCCTCCAGCTAGAAAATAAGGCGGCCTCTATCTGACTTGCTGCAGCTTCTATTGCACATTGTGTGAGGCTCCCAATGTGCAGTGATATCAGAGGAAGAGGAGCCGCTACCACTGTGCAAGACTGAAGAGAAGGATGAAGGTCAGATAGAAGACTGAAGGGAAGGACGGAGGTCAGATAGAAGACTGAAGGGAAGGACGGAGGTCCGATAGAAGACTGAAGGGAAGGAGGGAGGTCAGATAGAAGACTGAAGGGAAGGACGGAGGTCAGATAGAAGACTGAAGGGAAGGACGGAGGTCAGATAGAAGAATGAAGGGGAAAGACTGAAGGGGAGGACGGAGGTAAGATAGAAGACTGAAGGGAAGGACGGAGGGCAGATAGAAGACTGAAGGGAAGGACGGAGGTCAGATGGGAGACTGAAGGGAAGGACGGAGGTCAGATAGAAGACTGAAGGGAAGGACGGAGGTCAGATGGGAGACTGAAGGGGAGGACGGAGGTCAGATAGAAGACTGAAGCGGAGGACGGAGATCAGATAGAAGACTGAAGGGGAGGACGGAGTTCAGCTTTCAATAAACGCAAGAAGCGAGAAGCCAGGTCGTACATAGATCACCATTAAACAACGCATACTATGTCAGGTGGAATGGGCTGTGATGACATGAACATAGCTGACATATTTCCACTCCACAGTCAGATTATCTGTTTCAGTAATTGACTCCTCTGGGGTAAGATAAGGCAATGGACTCCACACCTCCAACAGGTTGATGTTCCGCATCGCACCGGAACAATGCGCTCTCATTGTATATTGTTAATGGAACGCGTCTGGGTTGGAGGAGCTCTTCTACGCTGGACCGGTTTTAGGCTCCACGGCACCCTGGACAAAATGTTATCATTTGCTTCTAACTCACCATTGGGGGGGTGGG
>NW_017308557.1:100318-113339 GCF_000935625.1 Nanorana parkeri
TTCTTAGTTCAATCTTACTTATGTAATGAGAAGCAGAGGCTTCCTTCTTGTAGTGATCTGTACAGATTCCACCATCATATGTTTTCATGAGAAAATGTATCAAAAGGTTAACAAATGGCAATAAAATAACTAATTTATTGAAGTCATTTGACCTCCTGGTGAGATTGCTGCATTGGAATCCTTCGCGGAATCCCCATGGCCAGTTAAAGGGGACCTAAGAGTAATGTAATGTGTCATTGTAACACTTCCAGGTATGCATTTCCTCTCGCAGAGATCACACTATACCCTCTGCCAATGCCTTCCTCTGCTTTTCTATCCAGAAGGATGACGCCATCCTTGTTCAGGCCTCACCCAGGGGCACTTTCTGGACCAAGGCCATGGCTCAGGCCTTGTTCACACCAAGCGTGTTCCAGGAGCAGAGCAGTTACAGACCGGATCAAAACCTGCGTCCAATGTATTCCAATGGTATTTTGGGATCTAGTTCCCACCTCAGCGTTCATTTCCACGGAATGTAAAAAAAACTGCAGCAAGCCCTATTTTACCTGCTCTGGAACGCATGCAGACGCATCAAAAACACATGCAAACGCCCTGGAACGCACTAAAAGCCCATTCGAAACTAAAACAAACCAAAAAAATTTTTTTTACCAAAAAACGGCCCGGAACCCATCAAAAACGCGGCAAAACTCAGTGCACCGGGTGCAGAAACTCATGCAGATCTGGTCTGCATTTGGTGTGAACGAGCCCTCAGAGATGACACATTTATGTCACTCCTGGTGCCTGTGCAGCTCTTGGATCGTGGTGTTCACAAATGTCTGACACCTTGTAACTGGCTGCAAAGTTACAATGTTGCAGTATGATCACTGGAGAAGGAGAGACAGAGAAAATGCTTCCTCCTGCCTGCAGCAGTCTGATCAATGGGGGGAGGAGAGACAGAGAAAATGCTTCCTCCTGCCTGCAGAAGACTGATCACTGGAGAAGGAGAGACAGAGAAAATGCTTCCTCCTGCCTGCAGCAGTCTGATCACTGGAGAAGGAGAGACAGAGGAAATGCTTCCTCCTGCCTGCAGCAGTCTGATCAATGGAGAAGGAGAGACAGAGGAAATGCTTCCTCCTGCCTGCAGCAGTCTGATCAATGGGGGGAGGAGAGACAGAGAAAATGCTTCCTCCTGCCTGCAGAAGACTGATCACTGGGGGGAGGAGAGACAGAGAAAATGCTTCCTCCTGCCTGCAGCAGCCTGATCAATGGGGGGAGGAGAGACAGAGAAAATGCTTCCTCCTGCCTGCAGCAGTCTGATCACTGGGGAAGGAGAGATGGCTGATGGCATTGTCTCCGCCTAGGCAAGGTCACTGGACTGGAGCTAAGATTTGGCTTCATAATAATAAAAGGTGGAGCTGTTTTGAACAAAAACTACTCTTGCTGTACAGTGTGACATGCGTCGGATTTAATCATGCAGACTGGTTACTGACAGGTCCACTGTATGGTAAACATGTTACAAAATAGGCCAATTGTAACTGCATATGAGCGGGATTGCACAATCCTGAGGTTACCTGGAGTTGGAGACGTCATGTCAAAGTATTAAAATACCGGTCAAAATGTTTGTTTTTTTTCCCTTTTGTCTCAAACAGGAAGTAAGGGGAGATCTTCCAATGGCGATTAGACATGTGCGATTCGTTTTGTTACGAATCGAAATTCGTACGAATTTTCCTGAAATTCCAAATTTCGAGATGTCTAAGAGGGAATGTCCCCTCACTTTGCAGAGATTTACTTCTACTCCCTGTCATATATTTGGGACATAGTCTAACAGTGGCATATTCAGGATCTGGCACATGCCCTGGGTGCTACTTAAAGGGGGGAGACGTGTATATAGGAGAGTGTTGGGGGAGAGGAAAAAAAAGTCAGCTGACCCACTGAGACAGCTGACTTTTTTTTCTTTCTCTCCCCAATCTTCTCCCATACACGTCTCCCCGTCCGGCTTTTAGCAGCCAGGGATGGTCTGGCCGGCATCCCTCAGAGCTCCTGGCAACCAGTGACATCACTGGTTGCCAAGAGCTGGGTGGGACACTGGCCAGAGTGTTGCAGGGTGCTATGGGACATACACATCTTCCTGCCAGGCTCTTAGCAACTAGAATGGGGGGGGATGTGTATGCGGCCGGTTGCTGGCCAGAGCGTGCCAGGTTGCTAAGAACCAGGCGGAGAAATGTGTATGGCCCTTATAGCTCCCCATCCTGTTCTTGGCAACCTCATATCCGCAGGCCGGCGTCCCTCCTGGCAACCAGTGACAATTTGTTATAGATAGGCCTCTGTTGGCGAAGTAATCCAGCAGTATAGGCAGATGACATTATATGCAAATTTTGACTTTCCTATAAAAGTCAATCGTCTTCGAGATTAGTTGGCTCCAAGGACAGTGAAGATTGCATGGTGCAGTAACCTAAAACAACCAATTGGAAATCATTTTTCATTGATGTGAAAGCCAATATTAGAGTTGTGATTGGCTGTAGGTCTCGGCTCTGTGCTGATCATCTCTTTTCCTCATTGAACAAGCCCCTAATTGTGCAGAAGGGTTATTCGAGTCCCTTCCGGGGGTCCCCAGATGACACGTCCTGCAAGGCCGTAGACTGCGTAAAGTTTATGAAGTGACACCCAGGTAGGAGACGATGGGGAATAATATTCATGGCAGCCCAGAGGTCTCCTTTTACCCCCATATGCATAATACAAATATTATGGGAGAAAGCAGAACTTGAGTCAACAGCGACCTGTTTGGGTGCTTAAGCGATTTTAGGATCCTTGTAAAATTCTGCATTTTGGGCAGCCGCTTCCAAGAACAACATACTGAAAATGCTCGACGGAGCCTCAACGTTACCGCAAGGAATGTTCCGTCACATTCCCCCCCCCCCTTTTTTACGCACACGTTTAACCATTTCGATGCAAGACCCATTACAGGAGCAATGAAGCATTGAAGGGCAACGGAAGGCAAATTAAAATCCAACGATGTGCTCCTAAAGTTTCCAGAAAACACCAAAATAATGATAAATGGGATCGCCGCTCAAGTTAACTTGATCTACGGTTTGTAAAAAAAAAGCTTCTCTGAGATTCTGGGAGGGACTGCAGCCTCTTGTCACATCATCCTCCATTGCTCTTCCTTCCTTGTTGCAAAAAAAAATAGTCAAACCCTCCGTTACCTATGGAAGAAGAATGTAACTACTGACCCATTTAGGTGCCCTCACTGCTCAATTCGACTTTAGTCATCATCCCCTGAAGGCCACTGGGAAACCAGCACTTCAGCTGGGTCGATCTGTTAGATCCCCCATAGCTCATTGGTCCCTCCATAGCTCTCATTTGTTCCTTCATACCTCTCATTGGTTCCTTCATAGCTCTCATTGGTTCCTTCGTAGCTCTCATTGGTCCCTCCATAGCTCTCATTGGTCCCTCTATAGCTCTCATTGGTTCCTCCATAGCTCTCATTGGTCCCTCCATAGCTCTCATTGGTCCCTCCATAGCTCTCATTGGTTCCCTCCATAGCTCTCATTGGTTCCTCCATAGCTCTCATTGGTTCCTCCATAGCTCTCATTGGTCCCTCCATAGCTCTCATTGGTTCCTCCATAGCTCTCATTGGTTCCTTCGTAGCTCTCATTGGTTCCTCCTGCAGACCTCCATGTCACTGTTGCATCCTGTAATAATGTGATGGTCGGAGGGAGGAACCAATAAGAACCATGCAGGACCCAGAGATGGAGACTTCCAGAAGTGTCAGTTTCCTAGTTGACTTTAGGGCACAGTAACTTGTCAATAGAGCAATCATTTAAAGACTTATTTTATAGGGAACAGGGGTCTAACTATTTTTTTTTTGTGGTGCGGTTGTTTTGAGTTCTTTCGGTGAGCAAGGTTGCAGCTAGCGCCTGAGAGGGTGCGGTGCTAGAACCAGGGAGCACGCTGGATGATTTTCCTCAACACGTTCAGAAGATAAGATGCCAAGAACGCCAGGGCTTGGGGCAGAGCTGGAAGCAGACATGAAGAGTAGAGTACGCAAGCTGTGTCCTCTATATCATGCATGTGTACCCCAAGAAGGAAACCATGCAAACTGCAGTAGAATTTGCTGTAATTTGAAAAGCTCTTTGCTGGGCAAACCTTTGTGCAACCACAAGGACATTTATCTGGGTCATGTAGGAATGGTAATTGCTCCCTCCCTTGGACAGGAAACCCATTCAGTGCATTTATTTTGGAGGTGCGGCTATCTGCACCAGCCTTGCCAGCCAAGCGGAGACTACTTTACAAAACACACAGAGACCATGGGGAACAGAAGTAGCCCCCCCCTCCAGAAGAAAGGACAGTGTCAGCACCAATTCAGAGATGATTGGAGGATCTACAGCCGAGTGATACACAAATAACATACATTGAGGGGAATAGCATAATCTAAACTGGAGCAGCTGTGCATGGCCACCAATCAGCTTCTCTCTTCAGTTTGTTCAGTTAAGATTTGAAAATGAAAGAGAGCAGCTGATTGGTTGCCCTGCACAGCTGATCCAGTTTTTGCCTGCTCCAGTTTTTATAAATTCCCCCCCATTGTTGTTAAGAGACTTGAATGGATTTTTAAGATTTAACTCCCCAGTTTAGTGTCACTTTAAGTCATTTACCTATATCCCCTAAACCTCAACTAGACATGTGCACTGTCAAAAAATGTGTTTAGTTTCGTTTCGTTTTAATTCCGATTTTTGTGTTATTTAGTTTTTCGGGATTCGGGTGTGAAAGTCAATTCAGATTCGGACGAAATTCGTTAGCGGTAGTTGGTTCGACCGTTCGTTCCGTTTTTGTTTCTTATTCGTTCGTTGCAGCAAAGTGACATTTGAAGGGGAAAAAATGTTTTTCTCCTTCTCTAATGTCACTTTGCTGCAACGAACGAAACGAATAAGAAACGAAATCGAAACGAACGGTCGAACGAACTACCGCTAACGAATTTCGGAAACAGAAATTCGGATTCGTTTGCATTCGTTCCATCTGTAATCCGGAATTCGGATACATCCGAATTTTGTTTCGGAACGAAACGAATTGCACATGTCTAACCTCAACCCAACCCTACCTGACATTACATAGTTACATAGTATTTGAGGTTGAATAAAGACATTAGTCCATCAAGTCCAACCTATTAGGATCTCATTCTAGGAGTACCCGTACCCCTGTATATTACCTGTACCCCTGTATATTACCTGTACCCCCGTATATTACCTGTACCCCTGTATATTACCTGTACCCCTGTATATTACGGTCCCTTAAGAAATCGTCCAAAAGTTTCTTGAACAATTCCACATTATTTGCTGAAATCACTGTCTGTGGCAGTGAGTTCCAGACCCTAACTGATCTTACTGTGAAGAACCCCCTTCGCCCCTTGTGCTGGAATTTTTTTTCCATCAATTTTAGGTGATGGCCTCTAGTTTTTGTAACGGAGTTAATTTTAAACAGTTTATCGCTAATGTTGCTCCCACCATTAAACATTTTGTACATGGAAATCATATCCCCCCTTAATCTCCTCACCTCTAATGTGAACATGTTTAAATTTAGTAGCCTCGTCTCGTAGCTCTGGTCCTCCATACCCCTAATTAGTTTGGTTGCCCTTCGCTGGACTTTTTCCAACTCAAGGACATCTTTTCTTAGTACTGGTGACCAGAACTGGACCGCGTACTCCAGATGAGGACGAACCAATGATCTATAAAGTGGCAAAATTATAGACTTGTCCCTGCAATACAGTCCCCTTACATTGACTCTTATCCTAACCACTTATAACTTTTTCCCTAAACATATTCTTACAATTTCCATATTCTGAGCTCTGACATTACTTTTGTGCTGAATATATTTTGTATTAATCCAATAGAGAGGCACAAAGCCAATGCTTAAAGCTGGGAGATTTTGCCAAAGAAGGTGCTAAGAAGCCAATGAGTGAATCAACCTAACCGCATCCATTTATAACCAAAATACTAGTAGGGTGACCCCCCTTTTTTAAAATCCTCATCAGCATAAACTCTTTGGTTTTCCACCTGTAAAAACAAAAGCTTTTGTGCATTATTTTTCAAATGTTAAAATTATATGGCCAACCAAAACCCTTTCTTTTTATTTTTGGGTAGGGTTAGGAAGAAATCGCTATTGGGTTTTAAGTCAACCTGGGGCTTTGTTGGGGAGACTCCCCCACATATACTCTCATGGTGACATCAGTTTTTCCAAACAGGAAGTGAGGAAAATCTGAAACCTTTAGGTATCTGGTGTAACTGTTGTCATTGTGGCAGGAAGTGAGTATAAGCCTCTCTAATGGAGCAATGGATAAAACCTGACAGGGGTGCTAATCATTCCACGTACTATCCAAAACGAAAAGAAAAAGTTTTTGCTATGCATACACTTAAAACATAAGCTTCCATTTTATATACTCTCTACAAGCTCTTCCCATATTTCCCAAGAAATACCAATTTTAAAACTTGTTTTTACTGTATTTATTTAGCCAAATGTAAATATTTCAATATTCTAGAACAGCTCTTCATATTCTAATTGACAATCATTTGTTGGAGTCTTGGTCGGGTTTGTGAAGTTGTTGCCGGATGCTCTTTGGTGGTGAAGTATTTTGCAATCCAAATTCATGTCAATGATAACGTGCTGATAGGACATTAATCCACAAAGCCATTCTGATTGGTTGAGGGAGATTATAGTTATCCAAGGTGGGATGAATGTTGTCCACTGTGCTACCACTACAGGAAGAGATAGAACGTATAACAAATCCTTGCTGCCATTTTACTTCTGGTCTTCCATCTGACCACATTTTGTTGGTAAAACCATTCACAATACTAAAGAGATTTTTTGTTTGATTCCCTTCATGTACGAGGCATTCGGCTTCATGATCTGCACGGCGACTGATCACAGGCTGTAGAGTCCGTATCTCAGTCTTGGACACCTGGAAGAAAACAAAGAAATCAATATGATACATTGTGATGTCTCAGACACATACAGGGGATATGTTTTGGTGACATTGTTTATACATTTCTTGGCTATTTGTGACTTGTACCAAAGACATTGAAAGCCAAAAGATGTTGTATTAATAAGAGAACAGCTAGACAGACCATTGTCATTGTTACATGTTATTAGTTCTTTTTGTCTTGGAGTCACAAATGCTGTCAAATAATGGCGACCTACAATTGCTATGAATAGAAGGAAGTTGGTTTATTAAGTTGATGAGTAAGGGGTCACGTTGATCCCAGGAGTAAGGACCCATCCACATGTGTGTACTTAAAGTGACATTAAACCCTCAGATTTTTTAACATAAACCAATACTGTAATGTGCGCCTTACTGTAATCCATGGTTGTTTCCCTTCTCTTTGCTGCTCTTCCTTTTAAATCTGTATCTGTTCTCAGGCTGGGGGAGAACTTCTGTTTTGCAGCAGACTGCCTTGTCTCTGGAATGGATACATGGTGTCTGTGTATAGGTTTGTATAGGTTTGTAACCTGAGCCAGCACTACAGAAAGAGGCCCTGAGCTGCAGAGGGAAGTTCTCCCCCAGCATGAGAAGACATGAGGATTTAAAAGGAAGAGCAGCAAAGAGAAGGGAGACTACCATGGATTACAGTAAGGCGCACATTACAGTATTGGTTTATGTTAAAAAATCTGAGGGTTTAATGTCACTTTAAGCTGACCTGTGGATTGGACTTGTATTTGTTAAAGTGCTGGAATGGAGGTCAGCGTCACCAGAGAAAGCAATTTCTCTGCTTTTCACTGACCTTTCCATGGACAACATCAACTGATATCAGGTATAACATTGCGGTGATGAAAGATGTAATGGTTTGAGCATTGCATCGGCAGTCGAAATCCACACCCACAAATGATAAAGGTCCCAAGACTGTCAATAGTCACGTGTTGTTATCCTTATCTGTCCAGGCAATATTGTGCTCAGAACCTCCATTTTTAATAGTCTTTGTCTCACTTTCCCCTTGTAGCCATAGTGCAGTTTGTTCAGATAAAACTACAAAATTCAGCAGGCACTTAAGGCCAGCCATCCTGCCGGATCAGCCGCAATTCGAGCCGTGGGTAACCCTTGTGATGTCTCGGCCACAGCTATAGTGGATGGATCTTGGTGACGTTGTTTATACATTTCTTGGCCATTTGTGACTTGTACCAAAGACTTTGAAAGCCAAAAGAAGAGGTTGGCTTTCGAAGTCTTTGAGCCTAGCCATCCTGCTGGATCGGCTGCAATTCGAGCCATGGGTAACCCTACCAAAGCTCGATAACCATCCTTTGAGAAATGCAAAATTGTTGTCCAGCGACGGCACCCACTGAGATGCAGCCGACAGGGAAGAAAGAAGAAGAAAAAAAGATTACCCCTGCAGTGGACCCCCTGTTAAATGCCCGTTAAGTCTAAGGGTAGAGCGTTGAGGAGAAATGCTTACCTTACTCCATCCTCCAATATGCTCCCTACATCTGTGCGGCCAGCCCTGCAAAGTCTCCTTTCTAAGGTGCTACCGGCCGCAATCGCATTCGAAGCACTATGTTGAACGTGATGATGCCAAGGGACCGCCCACACCCTGGAGCATTAGGGAGGAGAGGAGAGTGCCAGAGCCTGATGGAGCAGGGGTTACAGTAAGTAATACAGCCTCTTCACCACCTACCTAGATTTGATGAGCGTTTAACCCTTGCATTGGGGGGGGTTGCAAGGTTTTTTTGGGGGTACTAAAGCACATTGCAATAAATCGAATGGTTCCACCTGTGCGTTTAAAGAGGTTACCTGCAAAGACCAGATCTGTAATGCTGTAGATGTTGCTGCTAGTTGTGAGCAGACAAAATCTGGTGCAGCTGTGCATGGCAACCAATCAGCACCTCTCTCTCATATTCAATTCAAACTGAGGAGAGAAGCTGATTGGTTGGCATGCACAGCTGCTCCAGGTTTTGTCTGCTCCAGTTTTGATAATTTCCCCCCATTGTATGTTTGTTGGCATAGCGAGCAGCAACATCTTCGGCATTACAGAACAATTTCCAGTTAATTGTGACTAAATGCTACAAGCTATACACTATACCATGAGCTGGATAAATGAGAACCTTCACAGACACCTTTTCTCTTTTTGGAACCCGAGGACAAGATTCAGGAAACTCCAACCTAGGCTAATGAAACCAGAGCAAATTTGCATCTGAATGGCATGTTTGTAAATTGCCCTCTGAGGCTATTGTCACCTCCTTGTATCATCAGATCAGCACTTCAAAGCATCATATCATAGTTGAGTGTTCATGTGTTAGGTGTGAAGAGCGCAGTTCGCACCTCCTGGTATAGACCATGCACACCCTCATCTAAAGGATGTTTCACACTACAGATGTCGGCATTTCGCTGCGATTCCCCCGTGTAACATAATTATCACTTTTAAAAACACACACACACACATTAGTGGTGCCGGAAAAATCCACCAGGAGCTAGGACAAGCTGTTAGAGAAGGTTTATGGTTAACCATAGGCAGGAGATGATGGTTCAACAGATGCCTGGTGGCCAACCATTTAGAAGACGGGAGGATGGATTGGATGGGATACAAAAACTATTGCACTCGCCTGTTATCATAATTCTAAAAATTATATTTTATTACTTCGATCCAGAGGAAGCTTGATAGTGAGCCATTGGAGTATACATACATACATACATACATACATATGTAATACATACATGCATGAATACATACACATGAGCGTTCAAGTTCCCAGCACACCCACAGATTGTAGCACCTAAGAGCTATAGGACCATGGACAGAGGTTTTACCACCTCCCAAAACCTATGAGCTTCAGTAGTGTGCGTTGGCATGGCTACCAGCTGTGTCCAGTTTCTAGGCATAGGACTCGGTCAGAGAAGTCTCCGTGGCATAATGTTCTTTCCTTGGAGATGCCTTGACTCTCAGATCAGTACATCCCTTTCTTCGCATTCTATCTTACTAAAAATTTTACATTTAAAGCCTAACTGAAGTATCAACCCTTTTACCTCCTAATGGTACCCCCGCTTATTCTGACTGATTCAACACTTGGAAATGCCTTAAAATACCCTTTTATACTGCTCATGTGCTCCAGTGCTGCAAGCTAGTAGATTGCAGAGAAAGAGAGGGAGCATGTGAGACCAGGTCTGGTACTGATTGCTGAGTGTGCCAAGACTAATCTCTTGTTGGACTACACACTCCTATATAGACACCATGCACAACTGCTGTAACAGGAAAGCGGAGGTTAGGCCTCATTCACACTGGCGAAAACCGGTCCATACAGATCCGTGCAGCATGCCGTTCCCGGGTAGGACAGGTGCTGCGTGTGATTGTAGGCAGCAGCCTGTTCTTCTCTATGGGAGTACGCGGCCGTACGCCGCTCATCTGAGTTGCTCATCCATGCTGGTGCAGGTGTCCGTACTCGTACGCAGACAGGATGGATCCTGTCTTTGCGCGAGCACAGACACCCGCACGGATGTGCAGTTCGGGTGAGCATACGGTGGCGTACAGCCATGTACTCCCATAGAGAAGAACAGGCTGCTGCGTACAATCACACGCAGCACCTGTCCTACCCGGGAACGGTCCGATACAGCTGTGCATGCCGCACGGATCTGTACGGGTCGACTCTTAGCTGTGTGAATGAGACTGTGAAAATGAAGTCTGTTAGTACAATGCAAATCTGATGACATATCTATGTCTGTGACTGCAGGCTGGCTTTAAAGAAGGGTATTTGTTGCAGTTGCTCTTTTTGATTCCTGTTGGAACTCCTTGTTGAATAACAGCCGATATTGCACATTAATGATTTTCATAGCTCAGTCAATTGAGCCAATCATCTTAGATCTGTGCACCTTCATCCGGCCCAGACTGAGCAGAATGGTGATTTGGAACGGAGCAAGAGGCCAGCATTTAACCTGTCAGTGCACACAAAGGGGAAGAATGGCAAGTAAACAGGGAAATAAAGTGCTTCCTACTGGTTGCCGGGAGACCGGGACTCTTGGCTAAAAATTGTACTTGGAGTGTGTGCGATGAAATCACCAGTCCGGCCATTTAGATTCCACCATAACAGAAACACATTTCTACACCGAGCCCAAAGATTTGATGTCCCTGTTGTAACTCTTATTTACACCTTGTGAGATAAAACTGCTGAAGTGATACGTTGTGACTCTGCAGAATAACACGTTACTAACAACAGCTGGGAAATTTAAAGATTACATTGTTGCCACAATCAACATCAATGTAACTACATTGACTCCTGATCTTCGTATGTTCATTTTGTGCCTTTTTTGCTTTCTTTGGGGGTGCGGGAAGGGCAGAGCCAAAAGATTTCAGCGCACGGATTTCCAGCACCAATATTTTGTAAGCGAGCATTTAGGGAAAAAATACAACCAAGACTTGTCACAAGCAGAACAATTCATGTAATCCTTAATGGAATTACATTATTTTGTCCATATTGCTGTTTTCCAGAAACTTCGTCTCCAGACCATTAATTAAAAAAAAAAATCTTCCCATAAGAATATACACTATATTGCCAAAAGTACTGGGACTCCCCTCCAAATCATTGGATTCAGGTGTTCCGTGACCTTTCCTTGCTACTAAATATTCCGCGGTCACCTGTTACTGGTATTATAACAAAGTGGAAGCAACTGGGAACAACAGCAACTCAGCCAGGAAGTGGTCGGCCACGTCACATGACAGAGCGGGGTCAGCACATGGTGAAGCGCACAGTATCACTCCTGAACCTTGTGGACGCCTTCCCAGAAGAGGCGAGCTGTTAAAACGGCAAAGGGCGGAGCCAACCCAATACTGAACCCTGCGGACCAAGACTGGGGGGCCATTAAAGTTCATGTGTGTGTAATGGAAGGCGTACCAATAATTTGGGCAAAACAGTGTATATTATTATAGGCTTTTATGTCGCAATGACAATTTACACAGAACTTTTACATACACGCGACCACCCCAAAATAAAATAAAATGACGGTTCTATTTAGCCGAGTGCAAAGAGATTTGAAAATAACAGTCACGCGGCTGAAGTCAAGTTCCTATCGCTGTGTTGAAGGTTTGTGATGTCTGTTTGTTGTTGGGTTCATCTTGAGAGAGGTCTCGGCCACGTCCGGGCAGTTGTCGGCTCGGGTTGGTCGATTTCCTACATTATATGTGTCACTCTCAGCGAGGGGACACGATGGGAGCTCAGTGTATTTGCACAGAGACGGGTAACGATTGCGAGGTGCGTCACCGCCCTCCCCCCCCTCTCCACGTTCATTACAGAGCAATTAATCTCCGTGTATCCAAATACAGGAAGGCAGAGATACATGAAACACAAACACTTGTGCAACCTGCAGAAATGCAGCCATCTGTGTAAAGGCATTTAACTCTTCGCAATGACGTTACCATTTACTATTCTTATAAACTATAACTTTATTATTACTCCTAATGTATTTATTTGTATTATAAGTTGTAGTAATTAATGATACAAGCCACCAGCAGGTACCAGATCAATCTGCAGCGAACGAAGCCCTAAACCCAAAAACAAAGTGTTATATATTGCAGCTAGCCCGTCCTTCGATGTGGGGGATAGATTCGTTTTCTTTTTTGGGGGCTTTTATTTCCTTTATTTTCACCCGGTGATCCTGCCAGCAGCATACTTTTTGTCCTAGTGTGACAACGCTCACTGCATTGTATCTCCTGATTTAGACTACAGAACACATCCTCCTCCCGATTTCCATTACATGGGGGGGGGATTTGTAATTTGCAGTAGATAGCTGGGAAAGCTGATAACATTTTTGTTACAGGAAGTGACAAGGACACTGGATTTCTGGCAAGATTTTACCGGTTTTCTATGGATTGGTGAGCTGCAATATATTGTTCTTGGGTTTAGATACTGTATACTTTAAAACATCTTCACTTTGTTGGTGACACTTGTTGGCCATAGCCAACAAATCAGTATAATTTTCTCTTTTTTTCCCTCATCGGTCTGCCACCCCTCTGCCGATCCCTCCACTGGCTTCCATCCCCCAACCCCTCTCTGCCGATCCCTCCACTGGCTTCCATCCCCC
>NW_017308557.1:113415-116457 GCF_000935625.1 Nanorana parkeri
CTGCCATATTTTCCAATTCATTTACAGGCTCCAATCCCTTACCCCTCTCTGCCAATCGCTCCAGTGGCTTCCATCCCCCACACTTCTCTGCCGATTCCTCCACAGGCTTCCATCTCTCGCCCTCTATGCCGATCCCTCCACTGGCTTCCATCCCCCGGCCCCTCAAGGCTAATCCCTCCACTGTATTCTATCCCCTTCCCCTCTCTGCCGAACCTTCCACTGCCTTCCATCCCCAAACCATCTTTACCCATTCCTCCACTGGCTTCCATACCCCACCCCTCAAGGCCAACCCCTCTACTGTATTCTATCCCCCTCCCCTCTCTCCCGATCCCACTCTGCCGATCCCTCCACTGGCTTCCATCCCCCGCCCCCATCCCTCTCTGCCGATCCCTCCACTGGCCTCCATCCCCCGCTCCCATCCCTCTCTGCCGATCCCTCCACTGGCTTCCATCCCCCGCCCCCATCCCTCTCTGCCAATCCCTCCACTGGCTTCCATCCCTGCCCCAAAAAACATTATAGACCGAGTGATAGGGAATCAAAAATGTTATACTTCCGGACAGGAAGGGAAATCTTCCAATGGTGACACTTGTTGCAGTGACAGCCAAGATGGCTCTTTAATAAGCTTTCCTCTCATTTCCTCCTTTTTTTTCCTGAAAAAATGAAAACTAATCCCACCCCCACATCTAAGGATCGGTAAGGAGTGATATATTAAATTTTGGGGTTTTAGTTTAGTTACACCTTAAACAGATTGAGGGCCGCAAAGTGGGAGTAAGAGGGCCACATACGGCCTCGAACATCAGTGCGGCATGCCTTGTTCTAACCATTCCCTCACTCTAGCCACAAAAAAAATGAAAGTTGGATAAAGTTCCATTTGGTGGAGAGAGAGTTTTATAAACATGTTCCTGCTTTTAATAAGCTCGTCGGTGTCGGCTGAGGTGAGAGAGCGGCGCAGTGTTGGGAGGTAGGACGCGCGTTGCATCCAGATGTGTCATTCCCGGTGTGTGGGAAAGGCATCGGTGACCTTGTACCTCGGTGTGTACATGAAAACAGGACAGCGGCTCCTTTTCCTGCCCAGCTGTCTGTCTAATGCTCCTTCCCCAAACACTGGAAGTCGGTAATCTGTTAATAGCCGGCCTCGTCTGGGACAGGTGCCGCGAGCTTAGCCCAAGGTACAGGCTGAGTCACTTCCCAGGCATGGCAGAGAGCGGTGAGTAATGGTTCACAGCGCGCAGATACAGGATCACCTCCTTAGCGGTACGCGGTGTATCTGACGAGGTGATAATTACGGGGTTGACTCTCCAGACGTGCCCTCCGCCGGAGTCTGCTTCACAACGTTACACCACGACGCACAGAAAACACATGCACATCCACGTAGGTTTTTGCTTTTTTTTTTTTGCACTGCGTTTCACTGCACAGTATTTACGTTTTTCCACTATAGGACACATGTAGACACACGAGGGGTTAAAATACAATCTTTTATATTATGAGAGGTGTGTTGCATGTTGGCCATTTTTCCTCAGTGCACCTGTATGGTGTGAACAGGGCACGTAGTGAGCAATTGGGGGGTTTTTTTTGGCATCCTTGCGTTGAGCCTGCACTGAATAAAGCGGCTCAAATGCAAATGGTGTGAATGAGCCCCAAATTAAATTAAAGCAAATGAACATTTTTTGCTGCCTGCGCCCGGGATAACTTTCAGGCAATTTTAACCACCTTTTGTACGACGACCAATTGCGCGACCGCAACATTTTGTTATCAACGCTGCAAAATGATCGAATATGTTGGCAGACGGCCGCTTTTGGTTCTTTGGTTGGTCGTTGAAAGCTGATGTCAAGGGGTTGAGGTTGCCAAGTGTATGGCTAACATTTGCATAGTTGGCATTGTTTTAAATAGGGATGCACCCAGCGGCGTATTCCTTGGACCCTAGGCAAACGCCTTGTTTGCCTCGCGGTAAATACGCCCCTGGATGCACCGATACTTTTCTGAGTACCAATGCAGATACTTGGCATTTTCTTGGGAACTACCAGGGTTGCAGCTGGGATTTAGCTCTGGCGCTTCCGCGCTGCCCTGCAATCATTAGTCTGTATTTTAGAAAAACTGTCACATGACCAATAAACAAAAATGTATCAGTACTCGTACTCGCAAAACTGGTATCGGTTCATCCCGAATATATATGTTTATAAAAACAAAATCATACATTAAATCAGCAAATCCCGGGAGCTCTAGTCTAGAATTTTTCTCTAGTCTGGTCTTGGAGCTGGAAAAGTATCTGTACTTGTACTTAGCACTGTACTTGGTATCGGTGCATCCCTAGTTTTAAAATAGAGACCTGCTGAATACATGGGGGAGGGGTGGGGGGGGTGTAGCCAACAGCAGGCATCACTTCAAATCCTATGCATAGCTCCCAACTGTCCCTCGTTGTAAGGGGCTGTCCCCTTTTTAAAATTAAATCCCTTTGTCCCTCTTTCCTCCTGCTCAGTTGTCCCTCCTTTTTGGTATAAACTTCTATAAAATAATGTATTATTTAACTATTATACTATGATAAACCTCCCTCCATCCTCTATATTCTTACATTGGTGGGTATAAGCAGCCAGTATAAAGGAGACTTGGTGGTGAAAAGAAAGGACTTCTGGGGTCAACCAATTATTTTCTGCAAAATTAATCTTCATTGTCCGCATGAATTGGGGCGTGGCAGGGGTGTGGCCTTTTTCTACATTCTTTGCGCTATAAAGCGTTCCTCTTTCCCATCTTGGAAAGTTAGAAGGTAGGCTTATGGCTTGGCGAGTGGCACCTTTCTCCCTACACTTTGCTATGCTTCATGAAGGAATGCATTGCACTCCATATTGAGCATTAGAGTTTTAGCCTACTTTGTGCATACACGCATTCTTCTCACTGACCCCCAATGTAAGGAGCATTCTTCCCACTGACCCCCAATGTAAGGAGCATTCTTCCCACTGACCCCCAATGTAAGGAGCATTCTTCCCACTGACCACCAATGTAAGGCGCATTCTTCCCACTGACCACCAATGTAAGGCGCATTCTTCC
>NW_017308557.1:116569-120164 GCF_000935625.1 Nanorana parkeri
CCCACTGACCCCCAATGTAAGGCGCATTCTTCTTACTGACCCCCAATGTAAGGGACATTCTTCCCACTGACCCCCAATGTAAGGAGCATTCTTCTCACTGACCCCCAATGTAAGAAGCATTACCACCACTAATTTAAGAAACATTCCTCCCACTGATCCCCAGTGCAATAGGGCCCCTCTCCCAATGATTACCAAGGTGCGGTGGCCCTTCTCCCGCTTTCCACCAAAGAAAGAGAGCTCTGTACTGACCACCAATGTAAGGGGGGACACTTTTCCATGAAACACTGCGAGGGAACACTATGGATTTCTCTGTCCACGGAACAAAGCCCGCCTAATAGAAAACCATAAGCAGTTGAGGACTAGATGGCCGCCAGCACTTGCTGAGATAATAAATGGGTCAGCCCTGTAGCTCTCCAATCCGAGAAGCTCATACTCCCCAATGATCGGAGGGCTGCAGCTCTGACAGCACAGGACGTGCCGGACCTCTGCAGACAGACCGCTGCTTCCACACATATAGAACAAGCGTCCTTCTCTGCAGCATGCTGGCAGGTGTCAGGCTTTCGTACTCTAGTTACCTAATAACAGTCTATAAATAGGTGCCAGAAGCGTTCTTCACCCTTCCAATCGCCGCGGTGACATCATAACGCTCCAGGCTGCGCTGCGTGCCCTGGCAGAGGTGGCACCGGCCGCCCCGCTGACTGTTGTGTGCCGGCTGTTGCGGAGGCGGCTACCCTCATGTTCTACAAAGGCGCAGCCACTTAAAGTGACGAATGTCTGTCACAGTCAGTATAGTGTATCATAGCTGTTTTAGGTTCCCCCGTCTCTTCTGTGATTACAGGACAAGTGCCCTTAAGGCTTAAAGAGGACCTGTCATCAACTTAAAAACATTGCAGGTAAAAGCGCTGAGTATTTTATATGCCGCGGTTTGCTTTCCACCAATGGCGCTTATTCGCTTGCAAGGTGCCAAGTTTTATACTTTGGCCGATAATTTGACTACTCCGGGAAAGTCATTTCCCTAGTACAGCCCCCTCCTTGCATATCATAGCCCTCTCCTCTTCTGGGAGTGTCTAATCACTGTTTATGCTGGCCCAGCTCCTCTGACTTGTATAACCTTATGTATCTGCCGGGGGAGGAGTGAAGAGGAATTCTATAGAGTGGCGGCTGACATCATATCCAAGCTGGTGGCGCCAGGGGCGTCCCGAGGCCGGGCGTCACCCGGAGCTGAGACCGGGTGACACCCCGCAGTGATGTCATTGTGCATGCGCGTGACGTCACCGCGTCTTTGCGCATGCACGGTCATCTAATTGACGCCTGCCAGCAGCCATCTTCCTGATGGACGCCAGCAGAGAGAGGAGGGGTCGTTCACCCGGCGGGATGAGGTATGCCCTCCTCTCTCCTGACACTGTCGGGCTCTTGGGCCATGAGTGCCCGACTTTTTTAGAGGTGCTGGCACCAAAATGACTGTCAGTCATTTTGGTGTCACCCCTCCAATGGTGTCACCCGGGTGCAGGCCACACCCCCCCACCTCCCCTTGTGATGCCACTGGGTGGTGCCCTAGCAGCAGTCCCCGAGCTCTTGGACATCTACAGAAGGGAGGATTTTACAAGTAAAGAACATGAATAAAATAATAAATATACATATCATCTAATGGGAAAACTTTTACTGAATTGATTGGTCTGGCATCAGGGTCTAAGCCCTAACTGAATGAGTTGGGTCATGCATGGCATTGCCCATGGTGGGTTTCCTGAAGGTGACAACAGTGTACTGTGTCCGTGTATTAAAATATCCACTTGTAGTCTCCATCAGAAGCCCTTGTGACAGGGTGACAAAGCAGGCGCTCCATTGGGTGACAGGGACAGAGTGTTGTCAACCTAGAACAGCAAGTGCTTGACCAAGAACCTTCCTGGCAGGGTCATCGGGGGATTATTTATTGAAAGCTGCAGATTTTAAGAGACTGAAGATGCCTTTTGAAATGACATCAATGCGTTAAAACTTATATAAGATTTTAGTAATTGGGTAACGCGTTGTTACGCAAACACGCGTCGGGTGCGCCTGCGTGCAAAAACGACGATTGGGCTACACATGTTGGGTATCGCCGCGCACGCCGGATTGAGAGCAATTATTCTCCTGCAAATATTTACGTGCATCTCTAAACCGATGACCTGTGGGGGCTTTTATGGACTTTTTGAGGTACTGGTTTTCTATAGTGTTTTGGGGTACTAAATTTAACTTAAGTGCATTTTTCACTAAAATTTGGGGTTTGATAATACGTTGCGATAATGTCGTGCAACATAAAAATTTGCACCTGCACCATTTTATTCTACAGGGTCTCGGATTTCAGATAATATATAATCGTTGGGGGGGTTTGAAGTAATTTTCAGGCCTAAAATGTGGATTATAACATGGGTGCAAAAAATTAAAAAAAGGCCTCTGTCCTTAAGGGATAATAGTTAAAGGAGAACTATGGGGTCAGGGCTTTTCCCCATAGTCCTCCTTAGGGTAACGGGAGGACACAAACTAGCGTCCTCCCCTCCCCCTAGGCTCAGTATATAGGGAGCTACAGCTCGCGGTATACTGAGACGCCGCAGCCGAAGCGGATCCCGACAATGATGCCGGGATCCGCCCAGCTGCGTGAGTGACAGCTGGCTCTGCCTATCTGGAGGCAGAGCCAGCTGTACCCGCCCCATCCCCCGTCCGTTCCGCCAGTCAGCGCTGGCGGATCGGGGAGGGGGGAATTCAGCCCCTCCCCTGTCACGGCAGAGAGCTATGACAGGATCCAGAGGTGAGCGAACGCCGGTATGTTTTCGCTCACCTCCCGATCTACTGAGCCGACCTGTGACAGTCTCATTGTCACAGGTCGGCTAGAACTATGAGGTGAGTGAAAAGCACCCCCCCTCCCCCTCATAGTTCTCCTTTAAGGGACTTGAATGGATTTTACAGAGTTTAGTGTCACTGTAGGGTTTATTTTACTTTCCATCATTAGGGGTTTAAGAAGTCTGAATTGTAGATTCATTATGTAGATTATTATTATTATTATTAAGCTATTATTACTAATATTATTGTTGTTACTACTTCTATACCTTTTTTATCCTCTGCATGGCTCCCTTGTAGCATACTGACTATTATCACGGCTCTCCTGCTGCCTGTCCTCGATTTTAGACATACTTTTATGATCAATGACACATATTGTCACAGTTGACACTGCCAACCGCCACAGATAGAATTACCCTTGGGGGGGTACCCCCGTCCAAATTTCGCTGTGGGGCCCCATGATTCCTAGTTACTCCCCTAAGCAGAGCACAAAGTACGGGGATGACGGCATCGGATGTTTTCTTCTTTCCGAAGCCTGTTCCTGCAGCTCGTTACATGTGTGCGCAGGCAGCGCGGCTGCGGCGAAGGTGTTTAGTGACAGTTATGAAGGTTGACGGTGCGTAAAGCTGCCCGATTCCTTTTCCTAGCTTGCTCATGTAAGCAGCTTCTGGGAGGGAATAGGGCATGTAACATACATGTCTCCAATATTGGTGTAAACCAACATCCTAGTCGCTAACAACAAAAACAAAACTTTGGTCTTGTCTCCGTCAAGGCTCACGTCCCA
>NW_017308557.1:120268-138222 GCF_000935625.1 Nanorana parkeri
AGCCAGCCAGGTCATGATGACACCTCCGCTGCTAGATGGGGAATTTTAAAAGCAAGACGATTGCTAATGTAACAGCTGCTTTGATGGATGGGAGCTGGAAGCTGACCTGGGGGGGCCATTTTCTTGCACAGAGTTAACCCTCGCTGTCAGCTGGGGAAGTTTGGAAGTGATAAATCTTGTGCAGATGTGAGATACTGTTACTGAGATGGACTGAGAAAAACTCTTAACATTTTCACAGACTCCTGATAACATTTGGATATTTGCAGTGACACCGCTCTTGTTGACAGATCCGTATGGCCAATATGAATGTGGGGCTCAGTCTGGTGGTTGGGTATTTGCCCAACATGTAAGATTTTGATGGTTGTTAGATCAAAATTTCTGGGGTCAAAGCACCCGCCATAATTTCTAATTGGTTATCCAATTTGTAAGCATTCGGGTTGGATTTGATCGCGAGAATGCAAGTTTAGCATAGATCACTCCCTGGCCCATTACTGGTTAGTCTTCATCCATGTCCCTGCCCAATCCACTCATGTAGCTCATTTGATCAATATGTACTATATGGCCAAAAGAAGGCGGACACCCTTCCAAATGATTCCGTTCTGGTGTTTCTAGTTAAGGGTCTGTTAATACTAAATTATACAAAGACATTGTAGACAATTGTGCTCTTCCAAGCCTTGTGGTAACAGTTTGGTGAAGACCCTTTTCTGTTCCCCCCCATGACTGTCCCCTGTGCCCCTGTGTACAAAGCCAGCTCCATAAAGACACGGTGTGACCAGTTTGGTGTGAAGGAGCTCGAGTGTCCTGCACAGAGCCCTGACCTCAACCCTACTGAACACATTTGGGATGAACTAGATGGAGCTGTGTGAGACAAGTCTTCTCATCCAACATCTGTATCTGACCTCACAAAGGTTTTTTTGTCCGAGTATGCAAGGGCAGTCAAATGTTCCAATTCATCCCAAAGGTGTTCAGTAGGGTTGGGGTCAGGGCTCTGTACAGGGCACTCAAGTTCCTTCACACCAAACTGGTCACACCGTGTCTTTATGGAGCTGGCTTTGTACACAGGGGACAGTCATGGTGGAACAGAATAGGACCTTCACCAAACTGCCACAAGGTTGGAAGATCACAGTTTGGTGAAGACCTTTTTCTGAAGACTTGTCTCACAGTTGGCATTCTAGTTCATCCCAAATGTGTTCAGTAGGGTTGAGGTCAGGGCTGTGTACAAAGCCAGCTCCATAAAGACATGGTGTGGATGAACTCAAGAGGCCTGTTCAGGCATTGCAAACATTTTGTTTAAAATGTCTTTGTACCATGTAGTATTAACAGGACCATTTAGGGTTGAGGTTGGGGCTCTGTGCAGGACACTAAAGTTCCTCCACAAGCTGGTCACCCCATGTCTTTATGGAGCTGGCTTTGTACACAGGGGACAGACATGGTGGAACAGAAAAGGGTCTTCACCAAACTGTTCTCTGTTTCCCCATGACTGTCCCCTGTCTACAGAGCCAGTTCTATAAAGACATGGGGTGACCAGTTTGGAGGAACTCTAGAGGCCTGTTCAGACATTTTAGACATTTTGTGTAAAATATCTTTGTATGATGTAGTATTAACAGGGCCCTTTACCTGGCAACACTTGCATTTATTAATATGGAGAGGTCTTCACTTATTTTTGGCCATATAAAATGTAACCACCAAATATTCTCATGGTTGCCTTACATTTTACTATATCTTTTATGTCTAATTTTATTTAGTGCTTCAATTTTATAGTTATTTTTCTATCTTTTGAAAATACTATTGTAAACCTTAAAGGAGAACTATGAGGTGAGTGCTTTTCACTCATCCTCATAGTTCTAGCCGACCTGTGACAATGAGACTGTCACACGTCGGCTCAGTAGATCGGGAGGTGAGCGAACACATACCGGCGCTCGCTCACTTCTCCATCCTGTCCCTGCAGAGAGCCGTGACAGGGGAGAGGCTGGATTTCCCCCTATCCGCTCCGATCCTCCAGCGCTGACTGGCGGATCGGACGGGGGAGGGGGTGGGTACAGCTGGCTCTGCCTCTAGATAGGCAGAGCCAGCTGTCACTCATGCAGCTGGGCGGATCCAGACAGCATTGTCGGGATCCGTTTAGGCTGCGGCGTCTCAGTATACCGCGAGCTGTAGCTCCCTATATACTGAGCCTAGGGTGATGGGAGGACGCTAGTTTGTGTCCTCGCATTACCCTTAGGAGAACTATGGGGAAAAGCCCTGACCCCATAGTTCTCCTTTAATGAATATAGTGTGTGTGTGTGTGTGTGTGTGTGTGTGTGTGTGTGTGTGTGTGTGTGTGTGTGTATTATAAAATTATTGCCTGAAATGGTTAACAAATAATTTTTTTTCTATGAGCTGATTTGTATTTGGAGGGATTACCAGCATAAGTTCAGATGTTTTTTCCTTTTCTTCTCTCCGACGATAAGATGATTAAAACCCTCCACCTCTTCTGCATAGCTCTGCGGGTTTCCTCCTCTCTCTCCCTCTCTCTGCCTGCGCCGCGTACAGACCTCGGCCTTCTGCGCAGTATGCGGATACACAATGTAGACAAGACCCGGCGTGTCTGAACGCGGGGGAAATCACATCACGGATTAATATCGGACTCTGAGCGATAACATTCACCTGTCACAACCTACCTCTGATTGTCATGGCTCATTTACAGACAGCAGAGGAGAATCTCGGCATTGAAATGAAGTTAATTTATCTTTGCTGGGGAAAAAAAAAACTTGCCTGGCCGCATTTCTACACAGCGGGGGAAACATTATATACGGCAGCAGCAAAGGTAAATACACCGCTGAAACAAACGACTAAAGCAGTGGTTCTCAACCTGTGTAACCTCAGGACCCACATGTGTCCTCGATCATTAGGTTGCGACCCAAGTCGCACTACAATGGAACGCACGGCAGTGTGGGCTGCTGTGCTGTGATGGAGCTCCATCCAACAAAGGTAAATACACCGCTGAAACAAACGTCTAAAGCAGTGGTTCTCAACCTGTGTAACCTCAGTTCCAAGTCGCACTACAATGGAACGCACGGCAGTGTGGGCTGCTGTGCTGTGATGGAGCTCCATCCATATGTGCATTGCTTGTACAGCTCCCACGCACGCTCTATAGAGGTGCCGGGAGCCAGAATGTGATGTCACTCCAGTCCAGGCCATGCAAGGGAGCTATAAGCAATGCACGTATGGCTGGAGCTCCCTAGCGGGCATACCCCAGCCCACCTCACCTCAACACTCGGAGCCAGGCAGCATATTTTGAATGGCTGGTCAGTGTAAGAATGTACAGTGTTGTGCTAGGGGGAGGCTGGGAGCTTCTCCCCTAGAAAAGCGGAAGGCATGTGGCGACCCACTGAACACAGGGTCGCGACCCACTTTTGGGTCACGACTCACCAGTTGAGAACCAAGGGTCTAAAGAGTCCAAAGGATTTGACTTGAGTCCATAAATGACACTAGAGAAATAAAAAGCAAGCCAAAGCATTTCGGGGCAAGACAATCCTCCTTCATCAGGGATTCAACATTGTATTAAAATGTGTCAAATGCACCGGGTGGGGAGATGTGTAACGCCCATACACGCCTTCCCTACCCAGCTCTTGGCAACTTGGGAGGCTTTTGCCGGTGTTCTATCTAAAGTTCCAACTTATCGAGTTCTCCAATTGCCTGACTTCCGGTTTAGTTAGAACTAAGAGGTTTGGCCAAGAAAGCTCTTCTGCACGAGTGGCAGCCACGGCATTGCTCTATACACATACGCCACAGCAATGGTGTAGCAATGGAGTATGAAAATTAACTAGGATCACACTATTCCAGCACGTTATTAATCTGAGTTGCCCCACTCAAGCGGCGGCCATCTTGAGTGGGGCACCTGAGAATAATAACGTGCTGGATTAGTGTGATCCTAGTTCATTTCCATACTTCATTGCTGTGGTGTATTTATATAGGGCAATGCCTTGGCTGCGGCTCGTGCAGAACAGCTTTCTTGGCCTAACCTCTTAGTTCTAACTAAACCGGAAGTCAGGCAGTTGGAGAACTCGATAGAACACCGGTGTTCTATCGAAAGTTCCAACTCCTCGAGTTCTCCAACCATCTGACTTCCGGTTTCGTTAGAAATTAAATATTTGGCGCAGAAGACTCTACTGCACTGCGCCACCCGCGGCATTTCCCTATACACATACTACACAGCAAAAGAGTATTACAATTAACTAGGTTATCAGTAATCCAGCACGTTATTTATCTCAGTTGCCCTACTCAATACGGCCGCAAGCGGCGGCCATATTGAGCGGGGCAACTCGGATTAATAACAAGCTGGATTAGTGTGACCCTAGTTCATTTTAATATTGTATTGCCGTGTAGTATGTGTATAGGGATATGCCGCGGGTGGCGCACGTGCAGTAGAGTCTTCTCCAAACCTCTTCGTTCTAACTAAACTGGAAGTCGGGCAATTGGAGAACTCGAGGAGTTGGAGCTTTCGACAGAACAGCGGCGTTCTGCCGAGCTCTTGGCAACCAGTGACGTCACTGGTTGGCAGGAGCTTGGCGGGATGCCGGGCAGAGCGTCCCAGGTTGATGCAAGATGGGTGGAGAAACGCAGTGCCCTTACACATCTCCCTGACCAGCTCTTAGTGGCATCACTCTCCACACCCCAACCAACCCCATGAGCACCGTTCAGCAACACCCCCCCTCCCTCCCTCCGCCTCAGGCAGCAATAAGCCTAGGGATACCCCTGAGTTTAGGGCTGCAGATAATTGTACATTTTAGACTACTGACCGGCTCTGTACATCGGAGCATAACAATCAAATATTCTAACTGCATTCCTATGACACTTGCTTAATCCTGAGCACAGTAACGAATGCTGAAGCTTACTTTCGTAAGGGAGGGAGGGTGGGCTAGGTTAGCTCACTAGTTTGTCTTAAAGTTGGCTTATCCTTTAAGCCCTGATGAGGTGGAAACATTTTGGCCCCGCAGCGCGTCATCTTGTTACCCTGAATTTCATGATGGCCGAAACCTGTCGGCCTCTAATAATTACTCCTGTTGTCTATAGCCTGTAGATCTTGCTCAAGCAGCTTCCTGCGGCCTCTCCATGTTCAACAGCTGCCTAACCAGACCTATTGTGCCCATATAAGCTAGACTCTGCTCCCGCGTTGTGAAAATGAACCAGCATCGGATCCACGGCCTCGCATCCAGACTTTTTAAACACAATCATTTTTATCCTAATTGCGTGCCAAATGCTATTGAATCATTACGCAGTTAGTGACTGGACCCCCTGTGCCGCTGCTGACTCCCACAGCAGACGTGCGGCCTCAGTTACGCCCCCGGGAGTCGCAGTTTGGAGCGGGGATTTGATTTGGACAGGCCGGGCAGATGTAACACATACAATTTTTAAGCTTCCAGTGGCTTTCGGATTGAAAAGAAGGGGGGGGAGAGTTTAAATGTCATCCACAGAGAGGAGCGATCATAGCATATTTTTTCCCTTTTCCGTATTAGAAGAGTTGTTTACCATGGGAGGAGAGGAGGCGCAGCGTGCCAAAGTCAAGGACTGAATGTCCCTTTTGGCAGCACAGCTACATAAAATTCAGCTAAATGAAGCAGTAACTGAAACGGGATCTTTGCCTGGGCCGAGGGTGCTGCCACCAGGGTCAACCCTTTCGCTGGCTGACGCACCTCTCGCACTAGGTTCCGGACGCCGGGAACAGCCTAGCCTTCCAAAATCACGCTAATGATGGGGGGTCTGCGCGGCTCCCATCAGTGTTGTCTTACATTGTTAAATATTCACTTTTTCCAGGGTAGCCGAGATGGCTAATGAGCCTGGAAATCTTAGGAAACCGCTGTGAAATGCATAAGCAGATTAACCATGTGACTGTCTCGGCTGTTTGGAATAAATTTGCTGCTTCCTTATAATCCCGGACTTCAGCCAAACACATAACTGAAGGTGAACCCTTGCCTTCCCGTGCAGAGCAAAGCACCAAGTTCACCCAACTGCCGACCCAACCAACTGCACACACTCACCTATACATAAAGTCCCCTGCCCACGGTTGTCCCTATAATAAAGCAGCCCAAGACAGTATCTCATTGGGTCACGTGGGCACACCCGCCGTCCCCTTTCTGGCCAGAGTGTCCCAGGTTGCTAAGAGCTCTGGGCGGCATCCCACCCACCTCACTAACTTCACTGGTTGCCGGGTGCTGAGCAGGATGCTCTGGCTGGTGTCCCGCCCAGCTCCTGGAAACCAGTGATGTTCGTTAGCTGAGCAGAATAGTCGCAACAGGTCACCGGCACACACGCACATGAATTCAATATCTCTTAGATATGTTTATTGAAAAATTTCACGACATGTCATTGGAAGCTGAAGCTAGCGTTTCGGGACCTCGCAGGGACCCTTCATCAGAGCGACAGTGAGACTATTCTGAGCTTTGCACGGCGCCCTCCGTGTGATCACCAGAGCACCACCACCATTGGAAAGTTGCAGACCGTAAGGAGTTCAGGTGGTTCTTGGAAACAGTACTGAGCTGGGCAGGAAGCTGCAGTACAGAGGTACCACGGGCAGCAAAGTGTACAGACACCCCTGGCCCTGCCACTCTGTATATAAATACAAGGGCAACATTAAACAGGATATTGCAATTGGTCATGTTAGGTAGTGACATACATAAAGCAATGAGAACAGGGCCATGTACACATTCATGAGCAAGACAAAACAAAACTTTTGGAATTTCCTATACTCATCAGCACCATGTAGAGATGCTAGGGCCGTGCAAGTGGCACCCACCCGGCTACGAATGAATCCCAAGGTGTCTAAGAAAAGTAGGGTGAAGAATATGAATGGTTTTAGTACAAAAACAGTGCACACATTCCATGTCCGCAAGCACTGTACATAAGGGCATAAGAGTTGTCAGGACCCAGAAGGAAAAATTGACAGGATAGATGGACATCAGATGATACGAATGATGTTCAGGGCCAGGGAGTGCGGCTAGGGTAGTTTTGGGTTGAGAGAAAGGGGACAGAGGGCACAGGCGAGGGTAGGAAGGGACCAGTAGGATAGAGGGGATAGGGAGGGAAGGATGGGGGAATGGGTGAAGATAAGAAATGGGGGAGGCGGAAGGATGAGGTGAGGCGGGGGACGGAGGAGACTGTTTTCGGTTGAAGTCCCTATTGGAGAACGTTTTGGAGTTCCCCCACCTCCATTCAAATTGGGGTAACAATTACAGCATCATGGAGAACGTCTCCCTTTTTCCTACAAGTTAGCTGTGTCAAGGTCTACTTAACAACACAAGGGTCACCCACCCAACTCTCAGAATCCCAGTGGGCCACGTCCAGCCCTGACTGCCCTGCAAAAACAGGGACACTTGACGGCCAAAAAACAGTTCAGTCTTTTCAGTCAACAAGGA
This sequence comes from Nanorana parkeri, assembly GCF_000935625.1. Classification (NCBI taxonomy): domain Eukaryota; kingdom Metazoa; phylum Chordata; class Amphibia; order Anura; family Dicroglossidae; genus Nanorana; species Nanorana parkeri. The sequence continues at coordinate 127,663 of NW_017308557.1, forward strand.
CTGCACTCCTTTTTAGAATGCTCTTGATGCACAAAGCTCCATGCCGCGTTGTCCCGGCTGCAGTGTTGGGCGTTTGCCACTCTCAGTGTGATGCCGCAAGACCTGAATAAGAGTAACATTTGGCCGCGAGATGAAAGATGACAGACTCCTCTAAACTAAGAAACAAAAAAAACAGCATGGAACGATCCCGCCAGCAGAACAAACCCCATCCTCTCAAATAATCCACTGACAATGGACAAGCTTGCACCCCCCTCCTCCTCCCCCCCCATTCCACCGACAAATGCGGCTTTATACCGAGCACGGAAAGCCTTCAAAGATGAGTTTTAATTTCCTGCGTGGAACTTACATCTCTCCGAGTGGCTCCATCCGTACTCGCTTAATCACACATCAGCGTGAGCGGTGTGTGGAGGTCCAGAGAAGAGGATTATTGGTCTGTTAGGGGCCCCTGAAGCCACAATGACGGCTGAAATTAAAAAAAAGAAAGAAAGATAAGTGTCAGTTTTCATAAAAAAAGTGTCAACTCTCAAAAATAATTAAACATTATTACATATTATATTATTAAAGGCTACAAAAAAAATTGTACTGAAGGCAGAAGGTCAGCATGACAGCCAAGCAACTGACATTTCCAGAAGGGAGATTTATTTTATTTTTTTCTCAATAGGGTTGCTTTTGGATTTTTAATTTTGGGTGTATTTAGGGTAGTTTATTTCACTGTGGTCTTTGAATTTTTATATCTTTTCTTCTATGTACAGTATATATCCCTCCCTTTTCTTTCTCACAGATGACACCATTCTACAGTTTTAGACTAGAAGGGATACAACAGTGTCCTCTCTCCACTCCCAGCCTTCAGACTGAACAAGAAACGGGCAGCTGAAGACTGATGAGGTCACCTGTCTACCCCTATCAGCACATTTGCATGCCTTATGCTTGATTGGCTCCCAGTGCTACCCCTTTCTCTCCCGGCCTGCTTCACACCTTCGCGTTCCCTGAATGAGGGACAAAAGCACGCACATTGACGTGTGTTCATAGAACGCACCAAAAATACGCAGAGCGCTTGCGGTGCCATGACGTGTTAACGGCACACCAAATGCCTGGGGGAAAATACACATTTTTCACCCTGTTTGTTTGCCGCACATCAAATGCGCACAAACGCGTGGTGGAAAAATGCGGTATGTCTGTAGCGGAATCTGCTTCATGAGTTACTTTGCCGCACGTGGCACCTGTTGAAACCAATGGGTGATGCACAGCAAATGTGAGGTGAAAAAACGCGCGTACACAGAAGGCGAAGGTGTGAGCAGGGGGCTGATATTGTCCGATTCCGGTGCAGCTGGCATTAAAATATAAAAATACAGCCAATGAATTATTAATTTACAATAACACAAAGCATGATTTTATAAACTTGTAAATCGGAGCACAGCAATCGTCACCGCGACAGACTATTCCTGGCTACTTCCCGCCGCCTTCGTCCTTACTGCTGGGTTATTTCGCTGTGTTCGCGGGTTGCGCCAATGCTTAGCTTACTGTTCCAGCGATGGTTGGTGGGGCCTCCCGGTTGGCAGAAGGAAATAACCGAGATATGGAAAATAACTAGCAGTGATCATTCAGGAATGTAGAAATGAGAACACGTGAAGTGACAGGAGATGTATTCTGATTTATTAAAAAATACCGGTGGGGTGGCGTTCCCTGGGCAACGTATCGGGGGTCACGAGGCCATCCACTGATCTCCGTATGTGGTGCAGAAACGCCGGTTTCCTGTGCCGTCTCATTAGACGAAATTGCTTTTTGGAGCTTGAGCTGCCTTTTTTTTTGGGGGGGGGTAATTGTACCTGTTTTTTAGAACGCACCCAAATTAGTTGGTCATCATCGATGATCAATCCCACTGACCTCCGTGAACCCCCTGGGGGCGGGATCAGTATGCAAATGACTCTGCCCTGGTGCATCAAAATATAAGGCGGGCAACCTCGGCAACCTCCGGGGATGCATTCCCATTGCATCATGGGAAATAAGAGGTGCACCCGCGTATCCAAGATTTAAATACTGCACGTGGAACACCAAAGAAGAGGCATGGACCGGTATATTCTGCTGACCTTTTTTTTTTCCACCTCCACAGTCGGTGATATTGTGTCAGTCGCAGTATCCTTAGCAACAAGATTTCACTTTTCTTTTCTTTCTTTATTTGCTATTAATACTACCCTATTCTCGGTAGCGTCACAAGGGGAGTGCGGGGGGTGCCACCATTGACCGAGAGCCTGACAGTGTCAGGAGAGAAGAGGGGACCCGGCGGGTTGCATACCTCATCCCGCCGGGTGAACGTCCCCTCCTCTCTCTGCCGGAGTCCATCAGCAAGATGGCTGCCGGCAGGCGTCAATAAGATGACCGTGCATGCGCGATGATGTCACGGTGGGGTGTCACCCGGTCTCTGCTGCAGGTGTCACCCGGCCTCGGGACGCCCCTGCCTTTTCTCCTAATCTTTTACAAAGACTTGGACACCTCTGTGGGAAGCCTTATGTGAAAGCCTCTTGGAAGTCCTGTTCCAGACATCAACTACTCTTTCAGTAAAATAATACTCTCTAAGGTTATGGTGTGAACTTTTCTTCCTGCTGGTTTGAGGTCCTGTCCCTGTGTTCATGATCTTGGCATCATATTGGAAATCCCGCCCTCCTGAACCTTATTCACACTTTTCTTGTATTTAAAGGCTTTAGTCATGTCCCCCCCTTTCCCTTTTAGACTGGACAAATTACGTTCCTGTAGTCTCTCCAGATGTGTTTTATCCCTCCAAACCTTTTTACCTTTTCTGTTTTACCATCTCTGGACTTGTTCTATCTTATCAATATCTTTTTTTGTATGTGAGATCTCCAGAACTGGACACATTAATCTTAAGAAGGTCTAACTAAAGATCTATATAGAGGAATCGGGACCTCCTTCCTCCTGCTGGAGGTCCCTCTAGTGATAATAAAGATCTATATAGAGGTATCAGGACCTCCTTCCTCCTGCTGGGGACCCCTCTAGTGATAATAAAGATCTATATAGAGGGATCAGGACCTCCTTCCGCCTGCTGGAGATCCCTCTAGTGATAATAAAGATCTATATAGAGGAATCAGGACCTCCTTCCTCCTGCTGGGGATCCCTCTAGTGATAATAAAGATCTATATGGAGGAATCAGGACCTCCTTCACCCTGCTGGGGATCCTTCTAGTGATAATAAAGATCTATATAGAGCGATCAGGACCTCCTTCCTCCTGCTGGAGATCCCTCTAGTGATAATAAAGATCTATATAGAGGAATCAGGACCTCCTTCCTCCTGCTGGGGATCCCTCTAGTGATAATAAAGATCTATATAGAGGTATCAGGACCTCCTTCCTCCTGCTGGGGACCCCTCTAGTGATAATAAAGATCTATATAGAGGGATCAGGACCTCCTTCCGCCTGCTGGAGATCCCTCTAGTGATAATAAAGATCTATATAGAGGAATCAGGACCTCTTCCTCCTGCTGGGGATCCCTCTAGTGATAATAAAGATCTATATAGAGGGATCAGGACCTCCTTCCTCCTGCTGGAGATGCCTCTAGTGATAATAAAGATCTATATAGAGGAATCAGGAGTATTAAGTGTAGCATGCAGAGCAACCAGTCAGATTTCAGCCCTCAGTTGAGCGCTCACCACAAAGCAATATGAATTCTGATTCTTCTTGCCTTATCATGTAGAAATGTTATTTTCATATGACTCTGCATTCTGCAACATATCTATTCAGTTTGAGCACCTCACTGGTGCCGTCAATGTACAAATGGATGGCTGCCTACTGTATGCAATATACCCTGTTTCCCCGAAAATAAGACCTACCCCGAAAATAAGACCTAGTACTATTTTTGGGAATTGCTAAAATATAAGACCTACCCTGAAAATAAGACCCAGTTGTGACCATTCCCAGGGCCGGTGGTGGCATAACTTGAAGAGCCGCGGGAGAGGCGGGAGAGAATCAGCGGTGCCAAAGAAGCCAGCGCTAGAGGAAGCGAGGCGGCAACGGAGGGAGCAGAGCTGCATAAGCCGATGCCTCCTCTATAGCGCCGGCTCCTGTCACAGGCGGAGTGACACCAAATGCGCTCCGCCTGTGAGGAATTGATAGTGAAAACGCGCTTCGCTCATTCTGGCCAGCGATTGGTTAGTAAATTGCTCTTGGAAAGGTACGGCAACCCTGATTGCCCTGATCACCATATTTTTGTACATGAATACATGTAGACTTTTCTACATAAATAAGTGTGGACTGTTGTACATTAAAAAAAAAAAAAATAAGACCTACCCCGAAAATAAGACCTGGTGTGTTTTTTTGAGCCAAAAAAAATATAAGACAGTGTCTTATTTTCGGGGAAACACGGTATGTCCAAAAGTTGTGGACTCCTAACCATCATACCTATATAAACATTTGACAGACATCCCATTTCAAAACCATTCACATTCAATATGTAGATGGCCATTCTACCTCTAGCTGCAAAAAGCGATGGGGGTGGAACAGCTTCATTACTTATGGGAAGGCTTTCCACAACATTTTGAATGAGAATACCTGGCAATACGCATTCCAATCCATCCCAAATGTGTTCAGTAGGGTTGAGGTCAGGGCTCTGTGCAGGACACTCGACCTGCACTAAGCTGGTCACACCATGTCTTTATGGAGCTGGCTTTGTACACAGGGGACAGTCATGGTGGAACAGAAAAGGGCCTTCACCAAACTGTGACCACAAGGCTGGAAGATCACAGTTTGGTGAAGACCCTTTTCTGTCCCACCATGACTGTCCCCTGTGTACTAAGCCAGCTCCATAAAGACATGGTGTGACCAGTTTGGTGGAGGAACAAAAAACAAACGTAAGGGCGCAAGGCTAGGGGGACTATGAAACTGATTGTAACAAAGTGGGGGAAGCAAGAGGAGATGGTTCACTTACTTTTAAGTGGATCTCGGGACTGGATGGATGTGACAGTGTGTCCGTGTCCCCGCTGAAGCAATGTGAAGTGCCAGAGATGTGAGGACTGACGTCAGGCTGGGCTGCAGCTGCGGGTGAAGGAACTCGGGCTGTGAGATGGACGTGTCTGGGCCAGTGTCCGTGCCGTGGTGATGATGCAGGATGGAGAATCGGCCGGGATGGTGGTAAGGTGAGGAAGGATCAGGTAGGTGAGGTAGTGGGTGAGAGCTCGGGAGCAACGCGTTTCGAGGATGTTACCTCTTTGTCAAGCTCATAAGGAATGGTGTCTTGTGGCAGTTTGGTGTGGAGGAACTCAAGAGGCCTGTTCAGGAATTGTAAACATTTTGTTTAAAATGTCTTTGTATCATGTAGTATTAATAGGGCCAATTACTGGAAACACTTGAGCTGTGTTCAGTAGGGTTGAGGTCAGGGCTCTGTACAGAATAGTGTCAACGGGTGACTTTGTCGCTCTGATGAAGGTTCCCGGCGAGGTCACGAAGTGCTAGCTTCAGCTTCTAATGACATGCTGTGACATTCTTCAATAAACATATGAAAGAGATATTGAATTCATCTGTGTGTGTGCCGGTGACCTGTTGAGACTATTCTGAGTGTTGCACTGTGCCATCCATGTGATCACCATGAGCACCACCACCATTGAAAGGTTGCAGACTGTAAGGAGTGCGGGTGGTTCTTGGAAACAAGGGCTCTGTACAGGTTACTAGAGTTCCTCAACACCAAACTGGTCGAAGCATGTATTTATGGAGCTGGCTTTGTACACAGGGGACAGTCCTGGTAGAAGAGAAAAGGGTCTTCACCAAACTGTTAGCACAAGGTTGGAAGAGCCCAATTGTCTACAATATCTTTGATGTATTATCAACAGAACCTTCACTGGAAACACCTGAACCCCATCATTTGGAGTGGGGTCCATATACCTGTCGCCCCATATTCTCAGAATGATGGCCTACAAGCTTTGGGTTATTGATTAACCCATCGATTTATAAAGATGGCGCAATTCACAATAACATAATTATCCTATACAAATTCAGATAAAGATTTACCACCAATCCTGCCATGTGACTCAATGACTCTGGCCGCTGATCAGGGACCCACAATCGGCCCTTTGGAAAAGATTGCAGAGCCGGACTTGCCATGCAGTGGAGGAGAAGATCCGCCTGGATTTTCCAACTGCGTCTAGCAGAGTGACAAAGTTTATAAACTTCCGCCATCTTTATCTGTTGTTACGCTTCGCCGGATTCCCAGATTAGGAGTCTCTGTTTGAACAGCTCGCTGCATAGTTAACCCAGATCATAGCATAGCAGATACGATTATCTGATGCAGCGCGTAGCTTCGTGGGACGTGTCACCAGCTATGTTACTCTCTCCCGCCGGTGTTGGGGCAATAGGAAAGAGCCTTCAAATAATGCAGTCCCGGCAGGGTGTGACTTGTTTGGTTTTCATATCTGTCTGCCATGCTTTGTGATATACGCCGGTTGGCACCGCTTTTGGCATTTTCACTCTGATATTGTAATCTGTTCATTTTCCTCTTTGTGGCTAGAAGATCAGATAAGGCAACTTCACGTGAATGGAAGCTGGAGACACATTGACTGCGGTTGCCCAATCTCTTTATAAAAATGTATCTAAAGCCAATGCTTATTCTTTTTTATTTTCGGATAGGGTGTGGAAGGGTTAGATTCACTAGAAAGTGATTTTTTGTTTTTAAGCCCGTGGAGCGTGCTTCGCAAACGAATCCCCTGTGAACAAAAAAAGTGAACCGTGAAATCGCAACACACAAAAATGTGCACGAGGGTGCTTGGTCCTTCAAAAAAGAAGGGATAGGAATACTATAGTCCACCAACCCGAAGGCCGGCGGACCACGATCCTTTGGGGACCTGCCGGAACAGGTTCCTCACAGTACTAGGTAGGGGTGGGAGGGGACAGGGAACCCTATATAAGGGCACAGGATCTCCTCCCTACATCAGGAATGGGCCCCGAAGGAACCCGCACCCTCAGCATCTGTGGGTCAAAATTTAAAAATAAAAAACGTGCCAATCGTGCATGTAGTGCAGTAAATAAATCTAAAGTGCCAGTGCACCACACTGACAGGCCTTAGGGGCTGGAGTGCAAAAATATTGCCCCCGGACTAGCCATAAGGCCTGTCCAAGAGGCATTGTGCAGAAAATGCAATAGGTGCCGTGACCATGTGTCAGTGAATCACTTGTGAGGTCACCTAGTGACTTTCTGAGCACCCCTGGGACGCCACCCCCAGGGGGCACAGCACCACGTGCTCTGCGGCCCCCCGAACCCACGGGCCAGACCAAGCAAGCATCCGTTCAGTCAGGAGGCTTTAGTGCCGCGGAAACTCCCCCCTCTTCCAAAAAGGAGTGGCCTCAACACCCACCTTCACTCCAGAGAGCACTAAGCAATCGCCCGTCCCAGGGACGGTCCATGCTTTTCCCCTCTGAAAACTGATAAGAGCAGATACTACACTTGATCATAGCCAAAAGGCCGAGAAGATTCACTAGAAGGTGATGGGAAATCCAAAGTCTCATAGAAGTGAGGGTAAATCTTGTAATGGGGACACGTGTCCTGATCACAACCGAGAAGTGATTTCCCCTCACTTTGGGGAGATTTATTCTCACTTCCTGCTGTATTTCCTGGACAGGAAGTGAGGGAATGTAAAAAAAAACAAAAAAAAACAATTTAGGTTTTAAAGCAGAACTCCAGGCATCAAATTTTGACCGCTTTAGCCCCATTATTCTTCCAGCGGTATGGTGGTAGGGCTAGGGCTACATGTTCCAGAAGCCTGTGTGGTTCCAGCTGCTCTAGGCTTGGCTGCTGTGATGTTTGGGCCAATAGTAAAGACCGCTGGCTGTATCAGCTGCATCATTACATCACCCCTGTAGTACAGAGAGCTACAGGGGAGCATTAAAATGACAATTGGCCACAACAGGAAGTGGATGCTGAGGCTCAATGATCCGCGGCCAGAGGTTTCCACAAAGCTGAAGGAGTACATGGGTGCGGGTGGCAATACTCCCATAGAGAAGAACAGGCTGCTGCGTACAATCACACACAGCACCTGTCCTTCCCAGCAGCGGCCCGATACGGCCGAGCACGCAGCATGGATCTGTACGGGCCGGCTGTTACTCGAGTGAATGAGGGCTAAAGCTGAATCTCCCAGACCCGAATGGCATTTCGGTCGGGCTAAGTTTTAGTAATATATGTATATGGCTCCCAGAGCCGAATGGCATTCGGAAACTCCACAATGCAATGCGGAAATTCGGAATGCCATTCGGGTCGGGGAGCCTCAGCTTTAGTATTATATGTATATACTGTATATGGCTCCCATGTTCCCGTAACAAAAATTCGTGTTCAGATCCATTCGGATGCATTAAACCGAAAACCACATCCAATTGGCCAGAAAAGTCACATGTCCCATTCAGTTTAGTTTCTGAACAAAATTCAGACGGGATCCGAAATTCGGAAAACAAAATTTGGATTCGGACACCTTCGGATGCATTGGGATTCGGAAATTCGGATCTGTGCGAATGTCCGGATTTGGGAAAATTTGTCCAAATTGTGATTCGGAACGATACGAAATGCACATGTCTAAACTACTTATATTTCACACGTTATGGCAGACTTAAAGGAGAACTATGGGGTCAGGGCTTTTCCCCATAGTTCTCCTTAGGGTAACGGGAGGACACAAACTAGCGTCCTCCCGTCACCTTAGGCTCAGTATACCGCGAGCTGTAGCTCGCAGTATACTGAGACGCTGCAGCTGAAGCGGATCCCGACAATTGTGCCGGGATCCGCCCAGCTGCGTGACTGACAGCTGGCTCTGCCTATCTAGAGGCAGAGCCAGCTGTACCCGCCCGCTCCCCCATCCGCTCCGCCAGTCAGCGCTGGCGGATCGGAGTGGCGAGGGGGGAATCTAGCCCCTCCCCTGTCACGGCAGAGAGCCGTGACAGGATCGAGAGGTGAGCGAACGCCGGTATGTGTTCCCTCCCCTCCCGGTCTACTGAGCCGACCTGTGACAGTATGTGTTCCCTCACCTCCCGATCTACTGAGCCGACCTGTGACAGTCTCATTGTCACAGGTCAGATAGAACTATGAGGTGAGTGAAAAGCACCCCTCCCCCCCTCATAGTTCTCCTTTAACGTTTCAGGTCTGTGACGTCCCAGCTCCTCCTCGGCCCTCTGTTGCCAGCACTTCTATCCCCTTCCTGTTTTATTCTGCATCCAGAGTCTTTGGCCGTCTTGATTTGGCTGAGTCCGGCTAATGTAACTCGTGCACATGCGCATGGGGAGTTCATTCATCCTGCCACCCGACCATTTGCCCATCTCACAGATGTCGGATTGCACAAAGAGTGCGTAGTACATCGCTGAGTGACGTAGCTACGCGCAGCGTTTCCGTATAGTTACACATAGGAACAAAACCGCGAAGGAGAATTCTTATTATTATTATTATGCAGGATTTATATAGCGCCATCAGTTTGCGCAGCGCTTTACAATACAAGGAAGACATTACAATCTAAAAGTGATTCTGTAGCCGTTACGAAATCCCACGACGTGGCCCTAAATGTCTCCTGATTGGTCATTGCGAGTGCGCGTTGTGTTCCTGCGGTTTTGTGAATCGCGTGCATTGTTCGCCATCGCGGATTTTTTTAATGAAACCAGACATGCAGATGTGCAAGAAGCCGTCTATGTGCCGAATACATTTTATTTCATTTGGATAAGGGGGAGCGAGTCGCTGCTGCTCCTAATTAATCCTGCCTGGTAGCAGGTCCTACCTCGCACGGAGCCCCACCACCTAGGCACGTTTAACAGGAGGGGGGTTGTGGGGGGGGGGGCTCCCAATTAATACTCCCGGGTCTGGCTCTCATTAGCACGTCCCTGATTTACTATTTAACAAATTCCTATTTAATAAGTTTCCCACCCCGGGAATGTGAGCTGGCAGCTCTGCCTGTGAAGAACAACATTGGCTGCCAGACTGAAGCCCGGGGCTCTGGACAGCTTCTGTAGCCGTTGGGCTCTGCCTCCTAAACGCTCGCCGGAGCCCCTCGCACCCCGCAAATCATGACGGAGGTTTTCCGCCGACGACGCCTTGCTGCTAATTGGCTGGCACCACAAGGACCAAATACCCGATAATCCGGCCTTCCACGGCCCGAGGACTCCGGGCCAATCTTGGCACAATCTGGAGAGAGAAACTGGCGTGATGCGTGGAGGAGGAGGAAGAAGCGAGGGATTGTGGGAAGATACGCTGCAGTGAAAATTATTCCAAATGACGAGCGGATTCTATAATCCACTACGTGGAGATTTGGACCCTCGGGGGCCCATTCGCACCAGTGCGCTTTACCGCAACACACAGTAACGCTTGTTGGTGGGCGGCCGCGCCAATTTATTCCGATCGGCTTCCCAACGCAGCTTCCTAGTGCACCCGATTACCATGATAAATACATAAATGGTCCATAGAGAGACCTGGAAGGTCACCGCAGAGGACAATATATCTGCTTTATTTGACCCCCATAGGCAAAGTGAGCATTTAACCCTTTGCAGTGGGGCTAACCCTCCGCCCCCTCCCCCCCCCCCCCCCCCCCGCGCAGGGGGTAAAAG
>NW_017308557.1:138590-154216 GCF_000935625.1 Nanorana parkeri
ACCCCCCCCCCCCCCACAGTGCAAGGGTTAAAAGGAGAACTATGAGGGGGGGGGGTGCTTTTCACTCACCTCATAGTTCTAGCCGACCTGTGGCCTGGGTCACAGGTCGGCTCAGTAGATCGGGAGGTGAGCGAACACATACCGGCGTTCGCTCACCTCTCGATCCTGTCACAGGGGAGGGGCTGGATTCCCCCCTCCCCGATCCGCCAGCGCTGACTGGCGGAACGGACGGGGGAGGGGGCGGGTACAGCTGGCTCTGCCTCTAGATAGGCAGATCCAGCTGTCACTCACGCAGCTGGGCGGATCTTGACATCGATGTCGGGATCAGCTGCGGCGTCTCAGTATACTGCGAGCTGCAGCTCTCTATATACTGAGCTTAGGGTGACGGGAGGAGGCTAGTTTGTGTCCTCCCGTTACCCTAAGGAGAACTATGGGGAAAAGCCCTAACCCCATAGTTCTCCTTTTAAGTGCTCATTCTGTCCAGTTTTGTTCTTTTTTTGTTCGGAGTTCTTCTTTAAAGGTTTATCTGGCTTGAGTGACCCAAAATTCAACTGCATTTGGGTTGCTGGCCCAGCTCCAGCTCTAGAGCAGCTCGTACATCCTCTTTGATACAATCTATTAAATGATAACACGATCCAGTGCAAGTGAATACAAAAATGACACATTTCCTTTGTGTCCAATGGAGGGGACACTGATCAGACCCTTTGCAACAGGGGTTCGCCAAGTTGTGGCACAACTACAAATCCCATCATTCTACTGCCCCTGGGAGTCATGCCTTGTGGCTGTCTGTCTTTCAGTCTAGAAAAGATGGTACATGCATGAATCTATAACCGGCCTTTATAGCAGGGAGCACATTGGGAAGGCTTACAACAATACAAAACACAAAAATTCCCCAGCCTCAACCTGCCAGCCAGCCTGCAACCAAACAAGTAGCCCTGTCAACAGTATGCGTTAAAATCAGAGGTTGTAGTTGCACAAACTTTTGGCCAAAAATATGTAGAAGCCGCACCGCCGTGCCAAGGCACCTCTGCAAGGTGTGGTCCTAACTCTATGTATCCGAGTCTCCAAGTGTGAGCATATTAATGAAGTTGATAAATTACATGCAGGTGTACCTGGAGGTAGCCAACTCCTCCTAATAAGGTGCAGGGACCCACTGGAGGCCCAGCAACAAAAAATGCACGCTGGGACTCCAGTGCGTCCCCCAAACCAAAAATAGTCAAACTAGAAAAGATGGTACATGCATGAATCTATAACCGGCCTTATTAGGAGGAGTTGGCTACCTCCAGGTACACCTGCATGTAATTTATCAACTTCATTAATATGCTCACACTTGGAGACTCGGATACATAGAGTTAGGACCACACTTTGCAGAGGTGCCTTGGTGCGGCGGTGTGGCTTCTACATATTTTTGGCCAAAAGTTTGTGCAACTAAAACCTCTGCTTTTAACGCATACTGTTGACAGGGCTACTTGTTTGGTTGCAGGCTGGCTGGCAGGTTGGGGCTGGGGAATTTTTGTGTTTTGTAATGTCTGTGTTTCAGTACCTCATGGGACTTGTAGTTCCTCAGCAGCTGAAGGGTTGAAGTTCGGCTAACCTGGTAGACAGTGAAGTCCGGTCTTGTGGGTCAGACCCAGGTGGGCTTATCTGTTTGTCTGAATCAATAAAGTTGTGCGCGTTGAATCTCAGAGCGCTGGCGGCTTTCTTCTTCCAGAGCTGCGGGTGGACTGGCCCTTTAAAAAGCTGCATTTTTTTCCATTTACAATGTATTCTATATTATTTTTTTGTTGTTTTGGAATTCAGAGAAAAAATTCGGCTATTTTTGGCCTTCGTCAGCTTTTTGTTTGTTTTGCGGAATATAGAAACCGTCAGCCGTCACTCAACAAATATCTGCGAACTCCTCGACGAGCCGGTCGGGAGAATTGCCATTAATAAGAATGATGGATGCCCCGTCATGTGACAGAATGCGACGCTTCCCCCTCATTCGCATTATTAGCCGCAGGCTGGAGGCTGCCTCTCTGTGCATGAGTCACAGCGATAGAGCAAACAGCCCCGGGGGAGGGGAAGGGGGGGGAAGAGGCAGACATGGGAAACCAGCTCGGCTTATTTACTTAGACGCCGCAAATATAAACTGCGGACATGCCGAAACGGATGCGGTCGCAGGACCGGATTATAGAGCAGCGGCGACTCGAGGACCGGTCATTCCAGCACAGGGCTAGTATCCTATTGTGTCACTGAATGAAAAACATGGACTACGTATACCATACAGCAGGGGGAGCTAAACACAGGCCCTCCAGCTGTGCGGAAACTACAAATGCCATCATCCTTCTGCCTCTGGGAGTCATGCCTGTGGCTGCCGGAGTCTGGCAATGCCTCATGGGAGTTGTAGTTGCACCACAGCTATAGTGACGGAGTGGAGTGTGTCACCGCTCTCGCAGAGCCTGCCTTCTGAACTACGACTCGACATCTGAATAATGAAACATTATCATTACTTGCTAGAAGCAATGCATGATGGGAGATGTAGTCTTATGACATGGAGGTTGCATCACATCAAGAAAGGGACACAAGGCACACTGGGGATCCAGGAAGTTGTTGGAAGTGATGGGCAGTGGAAGGCGGCGCTCTCTATATAAAAGGGATTTTATGACTGGATTCACCAGCAGCCACTCGGCAGGTCGGCCTGAAGATCATCTTGTGTTATGTGTCCGGCACCCCGAAGCCACACCCACGCTGGTGCAACCGCAGCAGTTATACCACCAGGAGGATCGGTGCTGAGCCTCTAAAGGCTTTGCAGCCTCCATATCATTTCAACTGTCGCAGTGACTGACCAATCCGTCCCTGTAGGCGCTCATCGCATTTTATGTGCGCTACAATGCAGGATCACAGCACACTTGTTGGAAATACAACAGCTTATGCTGATGTAGTATTGTCTTTTGGGCACCAGATGGCGCTGTGGTGCAGATCTAGTCATCTATATGAATGCTTTTGTCTGTGATATGTACGTTTCCTGTTTGGTGTCGTATTCCTGAATTCAAATGTAATGTTCTTATGAGCAAGTCAAACTACATCCAGCATTCCTCAAGATTTCAGAGCTTCATCTAAACGCATAACCAACAAAAAGTGCATGAAAATCAGTTCTCATCTATGAAGCTCGCTGCACCTTTCGTGCGATTTTTCTCCGGGTCCCATTCAGCTTCTGGCAACCAGTGACGTCAGTGAGTCCACTAACCCATTGCACGCAAAAACCACTGTTCCAAAGATAATGAGGATGCTGTCGCTGTCGGCGCTTGGCAATCGTGGTCAATATCAAAGGAAATATATAGACACCGGCAATCCAACAGCAAGTCAAATACGTCTGCTTATTGACGCATGAGCAGCATAATGTGATACACTCAATGCACTGCAGGACACCCTCCCCCCCCCCATGTGACCCAATGAGATGCTGCCTAACGCAATCACCTCAGGCTGCCTCATTACAGGGATGGCCGTGGACATACGCACACCAAAGGCACCTTGCATTCCATTTTAATGCAGTCCCTTGGAAAGCACAATAACCGCTTTGAGAAAAACGCATGTGCACTTCCAAATGCAATGGTGCGAATGGGCCCCATTTTCACTGAACGCCATTTTCTTATTCTGCTCACCCACCGTGTCTTTATTTTTTTTAAATCTGAAGTTGGGGAATGCAATGATCGTACGCGATCGCCTTGTTTTCAGTCAGTCTGAGCAGGTGCATGCATGTGCATTAGGAAAGGGGAAGCAGCTCTCGTATACGTATACAATGAATCTCTTAGGGGCCCCTCCAGTCTGTTGCGGTGTGATACTGTGTCGCAGCAGGCAGCCCTTTCGTGTTGAATGAGCCCCCGCAATGCATTGTAATGGCCACGCGCGCGCTCTCTAGATGCATCGGGGTGCCGTTTTTAAGGCGAATGCGCCTGCGCGCATGTTCAGAGACCCCGTGCGGAGCGCAGACGATTCCCCTTCCACTGACCTCGACCTGCTGCAGGAGGGAAAAGAGTCTATTCCATTCTGGAATTCTGACAGAAAGAGAAAACCCCCGAAGAGGAAGTGCTACCAATGGAGCGTTGAATAACAAACAGCGTCCCCCGGGCTCCGGAGTCTCTGGCCGTAACCTCAGGTGACGGCTCTGGAATGCTCCCCCTGGCGGGTTAACCCTTCGGATGGCAAAAACTGCGTCCGGGAGGATGCACGGGCGCCGTTCCTCCCTCCGGGGCTTACTTCGAGAGGCCGTCACCCTTGCCAACCGATTTTATGATTTTTACCGTCTTACCAGAAATCCGATTGGCCGATATGAGTTATGGCTCCTCGTCCGGAGTTTTTAAAGCTGCGGTTTAATATTGATATGTTTTGCCTTCTCTAGTTCTCCCCTCCCCCATAACCCCTCCAAATATCCTTTCCATTTTCATTACATAACTCATTTTAGGCATCACTGGGTCTCTAGGCAATGCAGGCAGGTCACGGCTGGCGGGAGGGGACCAGCAGGGTGGGCTGGCGGGAGGGGACCAGCAGGGTGCTTGTGCATAGCTTCCTGAACACATCACAGCACTCTGCCTCAGTACTTTTCTCAAGAGTCCTCAGTCCCGATGCAAGCAGTGGGCTGGCTCGTGGGAGGAGTTATGCTAATATCAAAATTGGTGGGGGTCAGTCTGGAGAAGCAGGCATTCTCAGTCCGGGTGTATTTGCATGCAGACCACTCTAGGTAACGCCCACATGTGATGCTGAGCCTCCATGATTGATGGAACTAAAATCCAATGAATGAAAGGGGCGGGGCCAGGGACACTCAGGCTGGGGAGGAAAAAGCTAGATGATGCTGGATGAATGCGCAACCCCCCCCCCCCAATCGAAAAATAGACCTGGGTCTGCTTTTGCTGTTCCTGAGTTCTGCTCGGGGTGCCCCTTTTACATTTCACTGGCTGGCGACCGATGCGGGCTCATGGGGGGTGATCGCCCGGCAGAGGGGATCGGCCATACTGGGCCTATGTCGGCGTCGGCACTCGCAGGGTTACACTGTATATTCTGCCACCATTCAGAACATACCTGGGATGATGTCGGCTGTGACCGGGAGTTTACATAGCCCGGCCGGGAACGCGGATTGTCTTTTATTTCTATTACGCTTCCCCCGGAGCCGGGATGTCAGTCTGCAGTGTCCGCCTGTTTACATATGTGAGGAGTTAAAGAGGACCTGTCAGTATCTTTACCAGTGTGCATGAAATACATTCCCGGCGTGTCACACTATAACACAATACAACAATATCATTGTTCAGAAAAGTTCCATCTTTTATCATTGAGAAGCCATCCCTGAGCTCCAGTCCAGTGACTCTGCCTAGGCTGAGATGATGTCACCAGTCTGCTGCAGGCAGGAGGAAGAATTTCCTCAGTCTCTCCTCCCCCCAGTGCTGGGGGTGTCAAGTGAACACATTCACAGTGCTGGGGGTGCTGAGTGAGCACGGTCATTGTGCTGAATGAGCGTGGTTACAGTGCTGTGGGTGCTAAGTGAATGTGGTCACGGTGCCGAGTGTGCCGGCATGTTCACAGTGCTGAATGAGCATTCTCATGGTGCTGAATGAGCGTGGTCATAGTGCAGGGGGTGCTGAGTGAGCACGGACACAGTGCTGGGGGTGCCAAGTGAGCACGGTCACAGTGCTGGGGGTGCTGAATGAGTGTGGTCACAATGCTGGAGGTGCTGAGTGAGCACGGACACAGTGCTGGGGGTGCCAAGTGAGCACGGTCACAGTGCTGGGGGTGCTGAGTGAGTGTGGTCACAATGCTGGGGGTTATGAGTGAGTGTGGTCACAATGCTGGGGGTGCTGAAGGATGCAGGGTCACAGTGCTGGGGGTGCTGAGTGAGTGTGGTCACAGTGCCAGGGGGTGCCGATTGAGCACGGTCACAGTGCCAGGGGGTGCCGATTGAGCACGGTCACAGTGCTGGGGGGTGCCGATTGAGCACGGTCACAGTGCCAGGGGGTGCCGATTGAGCACGGTCACAGTGCTGGGGGGTGCCGATTGAGCACGGTCACAGTGCCGGGGGTGCCAATATACATGTGTACGGCCTGTGTTATAGAGTTAATAAACAGGCGAAACCCAAAGCCAAACCCGCACTTTCCTGCGCTCTCCCGTGTCGGCGGAAGTCATTCTTCCCGTAAAGCCTGGCGTGACGCGTAAATCCACCAAACAATTGCAAAAAATAATGATCGAAAATGGTTTAAAGGAGACGCTCGCGCCCTCTTCATCCCCAATTCCATACACGCTGTAAGTAGAAATGAGGTCATCGATCCCTTTCAAATCACCGGCGGGGCGGAAGAAGGTGACGAAAGAGAACGAAGAGATATGAATTGAAAAAAAAATCTAATTATTGGCTTGTCGGTAATGAGGTCTGAGAACTCGCCGCGAAGCCTAAGCGCGGCTTACCAGTAAATACAAAATCCGTGTAAAGAATTAGAATGACAGAAACGGGCGAGGAGGGACAATGCGCATTCGGAAATCCGAGGAATTATCGGTTTAAGTGGGATTTCAGCCCATTCCGCCAGCCTGTGAAGTGTTCTGGCAATCGGCAAATCTAAAAAATTTCCAGCAATTTCCATTCTTTACAATCCTACAACCCCCCAAAATGGAGACGTGTATGAGTGGCGCGGAGGGCGGGGCTAAATGATAGAAGCTGCTTTAACCCCCTCGAGTCCCCGGGCCTTTTTCTCCCTAAACACCTCCAAGTCCCGGCTCAGCCCACTAACCTATAACCCTTCGTGACATCCGCGCCTTTCATTCGCCAGCAGATTTTGGATACGTTTTATTTTTACTTCCTTCATTTTTATCGCGAGTAATTAATAAAAAAATGTGAAAATGCGTTTCCTGTAATTTTTCTGAATGCAATAAAGCCTGACTGCATTGTGCCAAGTGTTAAGTTTGGTCGAGGGGGGATTATGGGGTGGGGTTGTTTTTCAGGGGTTGGGCTTGGCCCCTTAGTTCCAGTGACGGGAACTCCTAAGACATCAGATTGGGCTCTGCCCCTTAGTTCCAGTGAAGGGAACGCTTAAGACATCAGCACACCTAGACATTTTGGACAATTTCATGCTCCCAACTTTGTGGGAGGAGTTTGGGGACGGCCACTTCCTGTCCCCACATGACTGCGCTCCGGTGAACAAAGCAAGGTCCATAAAGACATGGATGGGGGAGTTTGGGGGGAGGAACTTGACTGGCCGCACAGAGTCCTGACCTCAACCCCATAGAACACCTTTGGGATGAATTAGAGCGGAGACTGCGAGCCCCTCCCCCAACATCAGTACCTGACCTCACAAATGGCCCAACATTCCCATAGACACACCCCTAAACCTTGTGGACGCCTTCCCAGAAGAGGCGGAGCTGTTATATTGGCAAAGGGCGGAGCCAACCCAATACTGAACCCTACGGACTAAGACTGGGGGGCCATTAAAGTCCATGTGCATGTAAAGGCGTCCCAATACTTTTAGCGATGTAGTGTGTGTGTAACTGCTTTCATGCAACATTCACACACAACTTTCACCTGGAATTCATAAATTTTTCAGATTGAATCCAATTAGAAAAAGGTGTGAAAGGTGTGAAAACATTTAATAATAGACCGCTGAGGGCACATTCACGATGTAGTGTTGCAGTAATGTGTGCAGTACCTACATTTATACAATGCACTGTCCTTCGCTCTGAATGGCGCCCTAATGCACCTTACAGTCCGGCATGCATTGCGTGGCGCTGGCAGAAATGCCACATAAACGTTTTTTGATACTGACTTCAAATGAATGGGCTGTCTTAAAGGGGACCTTCCACCTCCGTGCGAGGTCTGCTTATTTAAGGTGCCCTCCCCATCTCCTCCCTAAAACATTGCTTAGCAGTACCTGGGGGGCGGAGGGGGTAGTTAAATAAAATACTTACCCTTCTGTAGTGCAGCGGTTGACGTCATCCACCTGCTGACATCATCTCTGCGAATGTTGCGTAGTCCAAAGCTCGTGAGAGGACTCTGCAGCAAGGGGGAGGATCATCTTCTCACGAGACCTGGCCTAGAGGAGGTCGGATGACCACATTAGCAGTTTGGGCCATGGGGGCCACCATAGCATTGCCTGCTATTTTCAATGGGTCCATCAGCCGCCATCTGCAACCTTACCAATTGTACAGAACTTTGGCTCCCACAATCCTTTGCAGGGAGGAGCATGCATTTCATTATTTAGTTGGGCGCGGGTAATCCTGGGCCCTGCTTCTTTCACACGCGGGACGTCACCGTCGCATCAGCGTTAAAGCTCAACCTCGTCCGGGTCTAACTATTTGCTCAAGAGATTCTGTAAGCCTGAAGGCTCGCACGTAAAAACACACACACAGAGCACCCTGGCACGGCCGCCAGGCTCGAGTCTCTGTTTGCCGCCGGCCTCGCCATAGCAACACGGGTTCAAAATTATAAAAACTAATTTGAAACGAAGTATCTGAAGACTTCCCATGTAGCAAATTACTATAAGGATCTTTCTGGAAGTGGGGTTTCGGTTATTCAGGGACTGTAGAAGGGTGGTCTGTGAAGTTCCCAGCTCCGCCCACCTTCTACAGGCTTTGCAAAGGGGGTTTCATTGTCCTTGAAGTATGCCACAGACCCACAAACAGCAGAGAAATCCAATCGCAGAGTCGTAAAGAAGACAGCGAGTCAATCGGCCTAGTGGAATCTTCCCAAAGCTGAAACATTTCTACTAGATGGACTACCCCTTAAAAATAAATATATATATACACCGAGTGGCCGGATTATTATATATACCGAGTGGCCGGATTATTATATACACTGAGTGGCCGGATTATTATATACACCGAGAGATTATTATTTTTATTTTTTTTCCATTTATTTAAATTTATATTTTTGAAATGACATTAACATGTAAAGTTTTTACGATATTTCAGTCACAGGGGGGAGGAATGAGTTTTAAATTATACATATCATTTTGTTTTGTGCAGTGGAGAAGGTTTAGAGCCATATCTATCTAGAGGGGTCAAAAGCACAAATAAAAGCCTGGTATAAATTGTAACTCTTCCCCAACTGTATCCCAAAATATCGCTGGACTTGGGCTTTTCGAAACTAAAAGGAAAAATAAAATCACCGGATTTGGGGGGTTTTTCCCCAAATTGGCTGGGCTTTAAATTGGCTGGGCTTTAAACAATGTTGGTGAAGTTGTCCTTTTTTTTAGGTCCTCCCGCCTCTCCCTCTGTCAACCACCTGCCGAAACACTTACCTTCAGCCCCATTACTACTCGCGTGGCCCTTACCGGCACCGCCTTTGCAGGAAAAGGTCCTGGCCATGTCCAGCTTCTATTGCGCATGTGTGCGCCGCTCTGCCCATCCACTCCTATGACTTGATCCGCAATTCCCCAGCTGGCTGGAGGCCGCCGTGAGTATGGACCAGCCATAGGATTGATTGGGCCGAGTGGCATTCACGCACCGTAGGAGCTGGCCATGTCCAGAACATCTCTCTGCAAAGGCTGCGCAGTGCCGGGCATGGCTACAGAGAGAAGAGCCTAGGATTGGGACTGAACATCATTTTGGTAGGTGGCGGCCACTCAGGTTCATCTTCAAGTGAAGAGATCCTTTAAGGATTCTTGTTTCCCTTTAAATGAATGACATTGGCCACACCAATAAAATACAGTCCTAGTGCCACCCCATCCAACACCCCTCCGCACATTTGACTTTTTGACCTTCTTGCGATGGCGGCGCGATGTGTGCGATTGAAGCTGATGACAGGTTGGAGGAGATGATTATAAACACAGAAAACGCGGATTATTTGTGTCTTGTGTTTTCGTTCCCAGTCTCGCAGCACTCTCTGCCCAACCGGTTCTTCCACGACTTTGGTCTCATGCCGGATTATCTCCACGGCAACCAGCAGGAAACAGAAACCCACCTGGGTCCGCCCCCTAATCCACCTGCTGTGTCAGCAGGACATGCGTTCCGCTCCGCCGTCCACAGAACTAGGCGCGCGTTCCACAATGCAGACGCTGCCAATATTGCATCCCCGCACAGTGTCCCTTCCACCTCCTGGCAGCATTGAGAATCATTTCCTGGGACACAATGTTGTCGCCGAGCTGGAAATCGAATGTTAAAAGTAACAAACGGGAAACATTTATAAAAAGATCATCGAAAATATGAATAAGGTAATCGTACGGCGCACCTCTCCATCGCCTGAGCCTGGCCGCACGCCAACAATCCGCTCCATCCGCTGTTTCTCATGCACTCCTTATTTCTGCAACACGGAACTCTCACCGATATGCAAATGTTGACTTGTCAAAAGTCAGCTGCTAAAGCCTCACCTCCGTCTTTAGCCACTCCCCCTGGCGGCAGACATATGCAGAGAGCAGTCACACATGACTGTTAGGGCCCGTTCACACCAGCGCATTAGAAAATCTGACTACTCCAGGAAGAGTCAACTCCCTAGCACCGACGCTTCCACAGTAACCCAATTACTGTCTTTGCTGGCCCAGCTCCTCCACTCCTTTTCTCTTCTCTACATAACTTTATATGTAACTGCCTAATGCAGCTGTTAAACCCCAGAACCATCTCTGATACCGAGCAAAAGTCGACCACGGACCCCTAGACTGTGCAGACTTAGATATCAGCTCCTGGCCCAATAAGAGAACTACAATGACCAGTAACAGCGGAGAAGTGGAAGTCTCTAGCCTCAGGGATCTCCAAAAACATGGGGTGGAGTTTGGAAGTGCAATACGAAATGCCCTCCCTTGTTGTATAATCCTTTGGATTCCGGAACGTTCACTTGAGGTTCCGGATTAAATTGAACATTCGACTCCCAGCCCACGGAGCCGGCGTCACAGGAAGTATTAGGCGGCAAGGAGCTTTATGGAGCTTTTCCTATGATTTCTTCCATGGTGAAGGTGCGTCAGTCATGTGACCAAATTCCAAGGCATTGGTCACATATTGTCCACTCAAAGGGAATTGCAGGCAGTCAGCAGTTCTGCCTGAACTCTGATTCCACCCTTCTCCAGGGAAAAAGAATGATCAATGCATTTGCCACATGACTGACTCAGGTGAGGGTTTCCCACCATCCCTGTGCTGAGTTCCCGGGTCTGTACACCCGCTGTGCCCATTATGAGGGGCCCCCACCAAAGTGACTGGAGGACGCTAGTTTGTTTCCTCCCGTTACCCCAAGGAGAACTATGGGGAAAAACACTGACCCCATAGTTCTCCTTTTAAGAAATAAACTGCACTTAGATGGTTCGCCTCCTTTCTCCATTTGTATCCCTTATGAGACATCTATAGATACACGCTGCCAGCTTGGGCGTCATTGAGGCGGTGGAATAATCAAGATATAAGGCTAAATTACATCTGATTGCCTGACTTGGAGATCAAAGGAGATGATGGACTATTAGAACCTTAGAACGCTCCGGTTTTTCTCAATCAGCGATTGGTTGGTTACATTTTGGAGGATATCTATCAGGGAAATGAACGGACTATTCCTCTAAATACCATTTAGAGAAGGAGACTAACCGTTTGTATCCCGTCTCATATAAACTGCAAAAATCTTAAAAGTTGACTGCTTGTTACATTGCTGAGACTATTCCGTTTATTTTTGTGCCTGTTTGTTATATTGTTGGGATTGTTTTAAATATGTAACCCCTTGTACACATCTAAGAGGGGAATTAGAATATATATCTGATTTCACTCATTTGGATTCAATCACTGCCCACTTCGGGTCACCGAGACACTAATAAGTGTGTGCATATTATTATTATTATTATATTTTTACGATTAGGTATTGAAACCACTATAGTTGTTCACCAGATTAAGTTTACACAGGCAAGAGTGCTAGACCCACGGGTCATTTACAGAAGGATTTCAACTAGGTTGCTTTATTTGTTTTTTGTTTGCTTGTTTGTCACAGATTACTCCGAGCTACATTAAGTGAGCCCGGCGCATCTGCCACACATATATTTATTGATATATTGTGGGGTGGATGAATACACGTTCCACATATCACATGCCTCATTCTTGGACATTTACACACTGACGTATCGATCACACAATGAGATAGAAGATTACGGTATTTATTTAGATGTTTATGATTTATTTTTTACTCTGGTATTCACATTCACTTAGATCAAGCGCAACGTATTCACTATATGATATATCTTTAACAATAGCTGTATCTGTGAATGTTGTAGCATTTGTATACCACTTGTAATTTAGTTTCGGGTCCCCTAGGTCAGTATTGATTGGAGATATATTGGGGGATGCGAGGAGCAGATGTGTGGAGCTCATCTCACTATCTGATGAGGATCTTTGATGTAAATCAGGACAGACAGGAGCAGGATGGGTGGGCCAGGCGCTCTGCGCTGTCACATTTCAGCAACCGTCAGCTGTTCTTTGGAGGATTACTCCGGCCGCTCGCTCCTCTGGCGTTAATGAAGTGGAAAAACACAATGCCGAGGTCGTTCCATTCTGTGGGCGCTCCTGCGTCTTTAAGCGGCGACTGCGTTCTGCGGGGGGTCAGCTCCCAGCTAAGCCAGGATTACTCCGGGGCACGGAATCTCCTGTACACTGCGCTGCAAAATTAGCCAGACTGCTCAAGCCGCAGCCCTGATCTGCTGAAGTATTTGGCATGTGAACGGCCACAAGGACCCCAGGACCGATAAACACGCAGGGGATTAGCGGAGAGAGAGCCGCCGTACCTGGCACCGCCGGCTCACACTGTGGCCTGACGGGCGACTGCGAGCTCCTGGCAGCAGTGCAGATCTAACACTTGGGGACGGCGAGCACAGCGCTAGATCGCAAGCCCACTGGCCCAGCAGCTTCGGAGCTCGGTTACATGTGATCATTCTTCATCACTTTGCAACAGGATGTTAAAGGGTCAGTCCACCAGAAACTGATATTTCAGTGTTTGGGAGATATCAGAGAAATTACCATCTCTTCCATCTCTGTGGGGCTCCGTTGGGGAGTTCCCAGGTCTGCAACTTACTGTGCCCATTATGAGGGGCCCCCACCATCGCTGTGCTGAGTTCCCGGGTCTGTACCCCCGCTGTGCCCATTATGGAGGAGCTCCCCCCATCCCTGTGCTGAGTACCCAGGTCTGTACACCCGCTGTGTCCATTATGAGGGGCCCCCACCATCCCTGTGCTGAGTTCCCGGGTCTGTACATCCGCTGTGTCCATTATGAGGGGCCCCCACCATCCCTGTGCTGAGTTCCCGGGTCTGTACACCCGCTGTGCCCATTATGAGGAGCCCCCACCATCCCTGTGCTGAGTTCCCGGGTCTGTACATCCGCTTTGCCCATTATGAGGAGCTCCCACCATCCCTGTGCTGAGTTCCCGGGTCTGTACACCCGCTGTGCCCATTATGAGGAGCTCCCACCATCCCTGTGCTGAGTTCCCGGGTCTGTACACCCGCTGTGCCCATTATGAGGGGCTCCCACCATCCCTTCACCACAGAGATTTGGAAACTTAATTTTTTATTTATATTGTGCCGGTGCTCTACAAAACACAGAGAGCCATCACATGAGCCCCCAAAGGAGCTTACAGTTTAATATAGGAGGAAGGGTCAGGCACACAGTGGGGCCAATATCAGTGGAAGCAGATTATCGGAGCGTGATGGGGTGGGAATTACTATAATCTAAATACTGCGGTACACAGTGGGGCCTTCCTAAAATAGAATGTATTTATAGATCCCCTCATTCCCCTCATGTTTATTCCTAATTTTAAGATAATGGGGAGGAGCTATGCAAATCATTTCTTTATGCCAATATGGCCAATCGTACATCCCGAACCGCTGGTTCAGCCTGATTTTATAGACACAGATACAGCCTATTATCAGAGACATTTATGTCAAACCGCATACAGCTGCTTTCAGGCTTTTTGCAGTGTATGGTTTCTACGGAGTAGGGGTTATGGACTGCCACATTGAGGTCTATTTATAAACATTCACAGGGCCCTTCACTCTGCAAATATTTGTGAATGCTAGTTTTGGGTGAATACAGCCCCCTCCAAATGTTTTTCTCCTGGTTAAAATATAGTGTGTTGTAATAATACATTACGGCCACTAGATGGAGCATCATAGAAAATACCGGTTTGCTATGCCCTTCAGCTCCATCTAGTGGCTACAATGAATATTTACAACACACTGAATTTGAACTGGGAAAAAAAAATATATTACAATTCTTTTTTTTTTTTTTTGCATTCTTCACCCCAAAACGAACATTCACAGGTATTCACAGGGTGAAGAGCTCTGCAAATTGTTTATAGGTTGTATCCGATACTGCAAGAACAGTCATACAGAAACACCATACACAGCACGAACCAGTCAGTTGAAGACAACTGAAGGCCAATTGAATTTTCAGCTTAAATGGTCTAAATGTAAGCCAGGTGCATGAAAACAAAAAGGTGTGCAAAGTGAGAGCCCTTAGTCATCCATGGCACGGCCCTTAAAGGGACAAGCAATTGAATTGATGGAATCTGCAATGTGATTTGCTGCCTTGTGCGTGGCCGGCATTAGGACCAGGTCACAGCAGCAACTCTGAAGCAGAGATATGCATCGGCCTCCGATCTCTTCTTGTGGTTTGCAGTTGGATACAATGTTTCTCTGTGTACTTATAAGTTGCTCACGAGCAGCTGAAATCGCATGGCCTGACTTGCTGCTGAGAGCCGGAGAATCTGGCTGCTAAGGGCTCGTTCACACGGCCACATCAGCGTATTTCTGCGGCGCATACGGCAAAGTGTTTCTGATTTAGCTTTGGCCGCTCGGTCTGTACAAAACAATGACAGGCTAAGGCCTCGTTCACACCATCCTCGTTTTTGGCTGGAACGCAGTGGATCGCATTGTGGCCAGCTCAGTTTGTTGTGGTGTGGGAGGGGGCGTCCATTGAATCCAATGTGAAACTCTGCCTCCGTGCAGGAGCTTCCTGTAATCAAGACCAGTCACTGCTGCTCTCTCTCCTTGTGCAGGATGACTGGTCTTGGCTCCGCCCCCTCCTGTAATACAAACCGCTCACTGCTGCTCTCTCCTTGTGCAGGGTGACTGGTCTTGTCTCCGCCCCCTCCTGTAATAAAGACCGCTTGCTGCTCTCTCTCTTTGTGCAGGGTGACTGGTCTTGTCTACTCACCCCTCCAGTGGTGGGTGGGGACCGCTAGGCCCCTCCCACATCTCTGCTCACTGCACAGGTTATGTACAGCACAGTGATGATGCCACTGCTGCTGTTACAAGGTGACGATTGCACAAAAGTGAATGTATACCTTTTGTGGCCATTGAGGAATATATTTACGGAAAAGATTTTGCAGGCGGAATTCAGCTTTAAGGAATGAATGGGCTCTCAACGCATGTCGACGCATGAAAAAAAGCATTTGCAATATGCAGAACATTCACACATTATGTCGGGCTACTAGTGCGAATGAACGGCACCGCGCATATGACCGCGCAGGTTATTGGATGTTCATTAATCACAAGCGCAAAGTCGCGGCGCCCACCAAACGCATTGCCCATCCAAGTCTCTAAATACATCGCGTTTTATAAGCCCCGAGTTCCAAAGCCAGCGCGCTGGAGGGAATGACTTCCATGTTGGACGGAAGGACCGATCGGCCGCACCATGTAAAAGGAATGAATTGTCCCGATGGTCCAGA
>NW_017308557.1:154232-157772 GCF_000935625.1 Nanorana parkeri
AGGATGACGGAACAGCAAGAGAAAAGCTCCAGAGAGAGCGGGCGCTGAAAGTTTAATAGACGCAGCATTCAACGCAGTGTCAGCAAGCAATACATCGATGGGACAAATTAATTCCACAGCGATGGAAGCAAGGAATGGCAAAGCCGAAAAAGCAGATTTGACGTGGCGGCGGCGACAACTTGAGAATGGATCTTACAACGCTATAATAGAAAGCCACGAAATCACTTCTATATATAAACTTTCACTGCGTACACGAAAATCCAACGCCGAGCGTATCATTCGTTGTTTTAAAGGGCCAAACGCGCCCAACACTGATCAGTCAGTTCCAGGTGAGCGGCTTCACCCACATGATGGCGGTGCAGTAACGCGGTGCAGTAACGCATAGTAAATTGCGCGCTTTGCCGCAACACACAATGCACTGCGGTGCCACTTCAATCTCAATTTCAGAAGGCAGACGACTTAAACCTGAACCCCGGGAGAGCAAATGTAGCCCAAAATACAAGTCATGTATTCCCTGAATCTCGGTGAGCTTTGTGTATTTCTTCCACATCTGTGCAGTAATCCCGAGTGAGACTTGGAGCTTCCTGTAATAAAGACCGCTCACTGCTGCTCTCTCTCATTGTGCAGGGTGACTGGTCTTGTCTCCGCCCCCTCCTGTAATAAAGACCGCTCACTGCTGCTTTCTCTCCTTGTGCAGGGTGGCAGGTCTTGTCTCCGCCCCCCTCCTGTAATAAAGACCGGTCACTGCTGCTTTCTCTCCTTGTGCAGGGTGACTGGTCTTGTCTCCGCCCCCCTCCTGTAATAAAGACTAGTCACTGCTGCTCTATCTCTTTGTGCAGCGTGACTGGTCTGGTCTCCGCCCCTCCTGTAATAAAGACCGCTCACTGCTGCTTTCTCTCCTTGTTCAGGGTGACTGGTCTCGTCTCCGCCCCCTCCTGTAATAAAGATTGGTCACTGCTGCTCTCTCTTTGTGCAAGGTGACTGGTCTGGTCTCCGCCCCCCCCCCCTCCTGTTTCCTGTAGTGGGTGGGGCCTGCTGGGTTACTCCCACAGTTCTGCTCTCTGCACAGGCTATGCACAGCACAGTAATGATGTCTGCTACTTTTACAAGGAATATCAAATTGGATTTACAGTGACTTAGAAAGAGGCCAATAATATGTTAGCGAGATTCTTTATTTCAACATCCAGGAATGACGCAACAAACAAAACGTATTTCTTTATAAACTTACAAAACGTTTATTACATCCAAGATGGCGACGGGATGGTTTTCTATGAATTCATGAATCATGATTTGGAATGTCGTTATCGATAAAGAAATAAGTTTTGTGTGATGTGTCATTCCCGGATGATAGAATGAAGAATCTCGCTGCCACATTGGCCGGTTTCTAAGTCACTTTTTATCATTTAATTATTTCACGCATGATTTTTTTATTACTTTCATACATGACAGGCTCTCTTTATGGAGTCTTCAGCCATCTAATCATCTGGTGTCCCCTCCATATCCAACAGATTCAGATCTGGGACAGAAACACCCCAATCTGCATCTCACCCGGGAACCCTGACCCTATTCTGACCCTATTCGGACCCCCTGAACCCGGAAGTGCTCGGGGCCTGAGTGTTTCCAGGCACAAACGGACAGAGGAGATCAGCGAAGGGGCTGCAGAGGCTCCAGGGCCACAGAGGATTGAGATGTGGGGTCGACTGTTTGAAACATATGTAGAACTTAAAGAGGAACTCCATTAATCTAACAAATTAACCCTTGCAGTAGGGCAACCCCATGCACTGCAAGGGTTAACTGCTTGCATTTGGTCTAGGGGCTCAAATAAAAAAAATAAAAAAACATGCTGCTAGACCAGTCCCTGTAACGTCTCCTTCCCAGGGGCCCCAGCGGTCTAAGGACCACTAGCGTTATCGCA
This sequence comes from Nanorana parkeri, assembly GCF_000935625.1. Taxonomy (NCBI): domain Eukaryota; kingdom Metazoa; phylum Chordata; class Amphibia; order Anura; family Dicroglossidae; genus Nanorana; species Nanorana parkeri. Next base: position 156,148 of record NW_017308557.1, read on the forward strand.
TACAATGCAGGTCCATTTACCTGCATGAGATGCGAGGACGCTGAGTGACAGCCGGAGTGAAGGGGAAGGGAGGTGAGCGCTCACCGCAGCAGGGCCGAGGATCAGGTGACTATATCCTTTCCATTCTGGCCCCTAGACCAAAACAAGCAGTTAACCCCTGCAGTGGGGTGGGGGGGGGGAGGAGAGGAGTAGCCCTACTGCAAGGGTTAATTTTTTAAAGAACTGGAGTTCTTCTTTAAAGTGAACCTGTCACTTGGGAAGTAACATCACAGTGTTGCACAGCATGAGGCAGATATATATTATTTTTGCACTATATACGTAGTCTGCTGGAGTGCTGCAGCGCCTCATGGGACTTGTAGTTCCACAACAGCTGGATTGCCGCGGTTGCCTACCCATGTTCTGGCCCAGAATTGGAGCAATGGCGCAACGTCTTCTCTGATGGGCTGCGGAATATGTAGGCGCTATATGAATCCGGGAAATGAATAGGTTACAATGTATCCATCTAGACTTGAAACAATCTCCAGCATGAAGCGGAACAGAAGGAAGATGGACGGACGGACGGAGCGGGAAATCTCATTGGTGGTCCCGGGTAGAATCCGGACACATAATTCACTTTTGAACCATTGGCAGCGTGCGCGGTTCCAGTCTATTCGCCTACAGGAAAGACGGGTCCATTGGGGAACAATTGGAATCCGGCTGTTTGAGGACGGAAATATCCGATCGAGCTCTCGATGTGTCTGATAGGAAGTTATTCTGCCCCGGAGACGGAGCGCGGTTTTGCGTCTGAGAAAAAAACCCGAAATATTTACAAAGCCCTGAAATAAAAATATCTACAAAGTAACAAAAGAGGAAAACGCAACAATAACAAAGTGACAACATTCCAAAACATCAAAATACAAAAAAAACCCACAAAATAAACAAAATCTGCTTTTGGCAAAAAAACCCCCATTTCTGTTCATGCCCCAGTCACACTTCGCCGTGTGTGAAAACGTGCGTTTGCGTGCATTTGTTGCCGCACGTCAGCCCGTGGGCAGTGGGATGCCGCAAGTGCGATAAACGCAGTAAAGTCGCTTGTGCAGCATTTTCAGCTGAGAGCGTCCCGTATTTTTTTTCCTGCCACTTTGAGACGCATTCGCATCTGGGGGGAAAAAAAACCACACGTTTTACCGACCGCGTTTGGAGTAACGGCACCGCCAACGTGTTGCGTTCATGCAACGCCAAAGTATGAACGGGGACTTGATCCCTCATCCGCAAGAAGAAAATAATAAAAAGGTGAATTGCTTTGAAAACGGATTTGGCTCTCAAAATGCCGGCAGCATCCAATCAGATCATTCAGGTGTTTGGAGAGCCAGCGGGGGCCGACTAGCAACATACTGAAGCTCGGCCCAGCGGGAGATTCCCCCATCCACACAGCTTAGCGTAGACGGAGGAATCTGGAATCTGACCCTAGAACATCTGCAGACAATCTATAGGCGTGTGGCCGCCTTTACTTAGGCATTCACTGCGGGTGAATCTTCCAGGTGCATGCGCTTGAACTGGCTTATGATTTATTCCCCACCAGTGAATGTTTATTGAAAGTCAGTCACCGCTTTATAAATCTGCCCCTTTTTTTTACCATTTGCACG
>NW_017308557.1:157797-158009 GCF_000935625.1 Nanorana parkeri
TTTTAATTAGAGGGGTTTATTAAATGGGTGCAATATTTGGAAAAACAGCTCTTTTAGCCGCTTCGAACACATTTTCCAGAACCAGGCGATGCCGTCTGCATCCGCTGGCCTCAGGCAGCTTTTAGTGCGCAAATAAATCCGCGGCAGCGAGTGCTGACAGATTATTATGCGGTGTGACAGGGGCAGGGGAGCGCCCGGAATGGGAGCGTGTG
>NW_017308557.1:158212-159323 GCF_000935625.1 Nanorana parkeri
ACTATAAAAAGAAAAATCTATATTTTAAAGTCTGCAGAAAATAATCCCCAGTGATCCCGCCATCGAAGATTTAGACACTTCCTCTTGCTGCCCCTGTTATGGGGTGACAACGTTCTGTCCCTGACTCTTAATTGTGCTCCTGCGTTGTCACTAGGGAAGCACCGATACTAGTATAGGTGCCGATACCGGGTATTTGGGTGAGTACTCGTACTCGCCCAAATGCTCCGATACCTAGCACGAGTACTTCCTGTATCAGGAAGCCGGGCAGCGCGTCATTACACGCTACCCGGTTTCCTGATTGGCCGGGAAACGTCTCCATGCTCTCTCGTCACTTGTGATGAGAGAGCATGGAGCCGATTTCCCGGCCAATCAGGAAGCCGGGCGCCGTGTAATGACGCAGCGCCCGGCATTCTGATTGGCCGGAAAGGCGGCCTCATGCTCCCTCGTCATCTCATGAAATCATAATATTAAGAAACCGACCTTAAATGATTAGTTTGTATTGCTTTAGAAAAAATGTGACCTGTCCCTTTAAGAAAAAGTATCGGTAATTGGTATCGGTGAGTACTTGATCAAAAGTATCGGTACTCGGTCGTAAAAAAAGTGGTATCGGTGCATCCCTAGTTGTCACCATGTCACACGGTGTATTCTGTGTGCATTATCCAGGCATGGCAACCCCCCCGCCTCTCCCCCATATAGAAACCGTTCCATGTGCAGCCGACGCTGGAGCGAGTGCATATAGACAGGAAGTGGCTGCAGGAGATCGGCAGCACTGAGATGCAAAAGAGGAGGAAATGAATGAAGAACAAAATGTATATAAAGTAACAGATTGCGTTGCAGGATTTGTTACTTTTTTTGCTGCTCTTTGTGCAGCTGCTGCGTTAGGAGAGCGGAGCGCGTCACGTACTGCAGCATATAGGATTGTTTATCGTACGCGGTGCTGTAGCGCCCGGGGACGGAACGCGGTCGGGGTTCACCTTTAGTCGGTCACAGAAATTATCGTCAAGTTAACGGACGCGGCTACGTTGGGACGGGCCATTGAGCTGTGGTCATGACGGGGTTAATTATGAACCCAATGGAACGCTTTCACCTTTCTGCCCCATTTAGATCATCG
>NW_017308557.1:161378-161981 GCF_000935625.1 Nanorana parkeri
CGCTGAGTCGAGTTTATTTTTCCGAGCGCTGAACACGTAGCTCAGCATTACAGGATATTTCCAGCCCCGGGGACGGCGTTCCTGCCTGCTGGTGATTAAACGGCCTTCCCTGGGGAGCTGCGTTTAGTACCTGGGCGAGGACGGTGCCACCTCTGCACATCTGATGTGGCTCTTCCCAGGCCCCCACGCCGGGGGCCACAACCTATATTTATCGCAGGGCGCTCTGCGCGCGGTGGGGAGCCGATGGCGGCGCTGGGACGTTTCAAACCAACTCGCTGATCAAATAAAATGTATTTAAAAAAAACCCAAAACACGCTCGTCTTTCCAACCTCAGCAGGTCAGCGAGTACACGGGGGTCCGCAGTGTCGGCTCTGCCCATCAACTCCCACAAGACGAGACCGAGACATACCGACCGGCCAGAATGTCTACAGAGCGGTCCGGGGCAGCTATGAGCTCAGGGTCAGTGGCGTCACAAGGGGGGTGCGGCCCGCACCGGGTGACACCATCACAGTCACCCCTTCTTAAAAGTCAGGCACTCGGTCATGGAAAAAGAACCCGACAGCTGCACGAGAGAAGAGGGGACAGGGGGACCCCCCCCCCCCC
>NW_017308557.1:162107-164613 GCF_000935625.1 Nanorana parkeri
AAGCAGGAGCCCGGCGCCGCCCCCCCCCCCCTCCAAGATGGCCGACCGGCAGTTAAGTGCTTGTGACATCATTACACACGTGCGCAATGAAGTCCCAATGGGTGACACCGCGCCTGGGGACACCCCTGTTAATAGTGATCCTAATAGCTAAAAATTACCCCTCCCCCCTTTACATTATAAGAGGGGCTCATAAATATCTTACCAATCATGACACGCGTGATGAATACACATCTGACCTTCCCGTGACAGTCAATGCTCATTGTATAGGTCAGCGACCGGGAGGAGTGGTTAGAGAGGAGAGTGTACCTGTTGACTTTTTTAAAAGTCAGAATTTGCATATCCTAACTGCTGTTAAATCTGACCTCCGTCCTTCTCTTTAGTCTTCTATCTGACCTCCGTCCTCCCCTCCAGTCTTCTATCTGACCTCCGTCCTCCCCTCCAGTCTTCTATCTGACCTCCGTCCTCCCCTCCAGTCTTCTATCTGACCTCCGTCCTCCCCTCCAGTCTTCTATCTGACCTCCGTCCTCCCCTCCAGTCTTCTATCTGACCTCCGTCCTCCCCTCCAGTCTTCTATCTGACCTCCGTCCTCCCCTCCAGTCTTCTATCTGACCTCCGTCCTCCCCTCCAGTCTTCTATCTGACCTCCGTCCTCCCCTCCAGTCTTCTATCTGACCTCCGTCCTCCCCTCCAGTCTTCTATCTGACCTCCGTCCTCCCCTCCAGTCTTCTATCTGACCTCCGTCCTCCCCTCCAGTCTTCTATCTGACCTCCGTCCTCCCCTCCAGTCTTCTATCTGACCTCCGTCCTCCCCTCCAGTCTTCTATCTGACCTCCGTCCTCCCCTCCAGTCTTCTATCTGACCTCCGTCCTCCCCTCCAGTCTTCTATCTGACCTCCGTCCTCCCCTCCAGTCTTCTATCTGACCTCCGTCCTCCCCTCCAGTCTTCTATCTGACCTCCGTCCTCCCCTCCAGTCTTCTATCTGACCTCCGTCCTCCCCTCCAGTCTTCTATCTGACCTCCGTCCTCCCCTCCAGTCTTCTATCTGACCTCCGTCCTCCCCTCCAGTCTTCTATCTGACCTCCGTCCTCCCCTCCAGTCTTCTATCTGACCTCCGTCCTCCCCTCCAGTCTTCTATCTGACCTCCGTCCTCCCCTCCAGTCTTCTATCTGACCTCCGTCCTCCCCTCCAGTCTTCTATCTGACCTCCGTCCTCCCCTCCAGTCTTCTATCTGACCTCCGTCCTCCCCTCCAGTCTTCTATCTGACCTCCGTCCTCCCCTCCAGTCTTCTATCTGACCTCCGTCCTCCCCTCCAGTCTTCTATCTGACCTCCGTCCTCCCCTCCAGTCTTCTATCTGACCTCCGTCCTCCCCTCCAGTCTTCTATCTGACCTCCGTCCTCCCCTCCAGTCTTCTATCTGACCTCCGTCCTCCCCTCCAGTCTTCTATCTGACCTCCGTCCTCCCCTTCAGTCTTCTATCTGACCTCCGTCCTTTCCTTCAGTCTGTGTAATGGATTTGAATTGCTCTCATGGGGCGGACCGTTGGACAGCCCTGACCAGGACGCGCGTTGCGCAGAACAAGTAATACCGGTTTGGAATGAAATCTCTGTACGCGGAGTGCGCTCGTGGACAAATAAATCGGTTTTCTGTTTCCTCTACATGGACAGAGAACTGAAATGTCACTTTATTTCCTTCCAGCATCTCTATGCTCCTTAAAGGGGACAGTCCACCCGCGATCATACAATGCAAAATAAATATCCGCTCTGCAATTCCAGCCGTGACTCCGCCTTCGCCCCGTATTACCTGTGCTGGTGGGTGGAGCTGGGAACTCGGGAAGCAATCGCATCCAAGCTGTAATTGGATAGTGAAGGAGAATCGGATCACTCAGGAGGTCATGCTCTGTCCTCCAATCAGCAAGCATACATGGATTGGTTGATTTGATTGCTCCGCCCTCACTGCTTTCTTCTCAGGCACGGCTGGGGGGGGGGCAAGACGTGCAGAGCAGAGCCCGGGGCAATTGGATCGAGGTATGTATGCACCCATGGAGGGGGAGGTAAGTAAAGGGGCAAAAAGTATAAGTGTGCCCGCCCTTTAAGCATTTTTTTTTTAATGATCCAGCAGAGGACATTTCTACGCCTGCGCGTTGGGACACGATCACATGATCACGCTGCAGATGTTTGACATTGTACGTTGCACGCTCACATGTCTCCCCCTCCGCTCGGCGACTGGACCTCGCATAGATGTGATGACGTCGGTGGATCTTAGACCGCCAGAGCCCCGGAGGAGAAGAGGCTGCAGGGGAACGGTCTACCAGCCAGGCGGGATCGAGGATCAGGCGAGTGTACCTTCATTATTCCGCCCCCCTAATAGCCCCGACAAATAACGAGCAATTAACCCTTGCGGCGCCGGGGTAGTCCCCCTGCAAGGGTTGGCTTTTGAAAGTCCCGGAGTTTCCCTTTTAATTGTTCTCTGGCCACACTAAAAGCAGCGGTCTCCGTGATGTCATATTGGT
>NW_017308557.1:164836-169066 GCF_000935625.1 Nanorana parkeri
TGGGCAACACCATCCGGCCAGGGTCTGCCCGCTGCCCCGCGTTCACATCGTGTTCATACGAAAGTCTCTGTTTTAGGACGAACGTGCTTGTCAAACGCTGCGTTTTGGTATTTAAACACAAATTCTACGCACATTGACCAGGCAAGGCTGCGGTTGACCTGCTTTGAATGCGTCGCAATAGGGCGCGCTGCGTACAAGGACACGTGACACGACGCAACACCGTTCAAACGCGGCCTCTGAACCGCCGTGTGTACTGCACCGTTAAAGTCAATGGGATTTGGCTGACCTGCCTTCAAACGCAACTCAATAGGACACGTTGCGTCCAAACGCAGCGCGACGCAGAGCCGGTCAAACGCAGCCTCTGAATTGTCACGTGGGCCGCTTTATTCAAGTCAACTGGATTTTGCTGACCTGCGTTATCCAAACGAAAGAAGACAATGCCCATCACCACGGGCCCACTCACACCTCAGCGGAAACGCCTGTCGTGTTCGCACGCGTTTGTGCACGTTTACGCACATTTTTTTTAACCACGTGTTGCCCATTTATTTCAATGGGCTGCGACACACGCAACAGACATGTTGCCCTGATGAAGGAACCCCGAATGGCCCCCCGAAACATTGGCTATTGGATGCATGCGAGGTTGTGTTCCAATAAATGAGTGCGGCTGATACTCTATTCCCTCGAACAGACGCAGCAAAGACGCTCATGCAGCATTTTCAACTGCAAGCTTCCCCTGCTTTTTCCCTGTGCGTTCGTGCGCGCTTTAACGCGTGTCCCGGTCGCGTTTGGGGTGACGATGACAAGTGTAATCACGACACACTTATTTTTGACGCATTCCAGGAATGGATGAATGGATCAAAGCGCGCACATGACGGGTGTGAACGGGGACTAAAGGAAACTTTGATTTACTAAGACTGGAGCACACAAAATGTGGAGCAGCCGTGCACGGCAACCAATCAGCTTCTCTGTCTCCTTTTCAAAGCTGGACAGAACAAACTGAAGAGAGAAGCTGATTGGTTGCCATGGACAACTGCTCCTGATTCGGTCTGCACCAGTTGTAGTAAATTCCCCTCTTTACGTCTACGGAAGGGACCGGTCCGGGCGCTGCTGGTGATGAGGCAATGCGAGGGTTAACATCACACTGCAGATCATTAAACATCACTCTGCGCAGAAAAGGAAACAAAAGTTTTCTATTGAATAATATTTTTGTACTGACATATTCCAAATTATACAGAAGTTGGCGACTGTCCAAAACTTCCAGAAACTCCAGATTCCGAGGACCTGTCAATGAACGTTTTGTTGTCGGTAACGTTTCCCGGCTTATCGGCCAGAAATACGGGGCAAATGGAACCTTAAAATGTGTTCAAGAAATATATATTATTATTGTTATTAAATATTCCCATGAGCGATGTGCGGCGAGTTAGCTGACGCACAGCAATGCCCAACACGCAGTTTTCGCTCGGTATGAAGATTCCCTTTATATTCGGCGGCGTCCACACATAGACTTCAATGGGAGCTCCTGAAACCGCTCCGTTTCACATGATGTTGCACCTGATAACCGTCTCCGCCCCTTTCCAGTAACTGGCTTTTCATTGGCTGAAACAAGAACACTCAAGCCTCAAAATGCATGAAAAACACACAAAAAAAGTGTCTAAATATGCTAAAAAAAAACAAATGCGCTCAATGTGGCCTTAGGTGACCGTGGGGCCCGATCGGTTCACAACTCGAGGATTCCATTATCTCTATGAAAACTTTCCAAGACTTAGGGGATGATTCACAAAGCTGCCAGAGGATCCGGCTGTCGCTTCGGCTGATCCTTCGGCTCCCGCGACCGCAGGCATATGTTTTGGCTCGACTGAGCCGAAGCGACAGCCAAAGCGGGGCGAACGGCCTGCCGAAAGGGTTGGCCTTTCGCCCTACAAATGACAGCGGGGCGGAGCCAGCCGTGTGCTCCACCCAGTCGTTATGACAGATCAGCGTTCCCAAATGACCTGAACTGTCTATAAACAATAACAACTGGGCGGAGCCGGCCGTGATGTCACAGCCGCCTCCGACCAGTTGTTATTCATCGGCCGGGACCTGCTAGAAGACTCTAATAGGAAATAGTTGGGCGGAGCTAGCTGTCAATGCTAGCCCCGCCCAATTGTTTTTTTTTTATTTAGTATATTAGTATTTTTCTTTTTTTAAATCTTTCTTTTTAAATTTTATTATTTACTTCTTTTTTTTTCGGGACTATTTTCATTGATTTTCTATTTTGCTCGGCACCGCAAAGGGAACCGAGCAGAACAGCCGCTCGGCGGCATTCGGCTATTCACTCACTGCCGTTCGGCCCCTATGTGAATAGGGGCGAACGGCAACGAGCGAGCTGCTGGAGCTTCGGCTCAGCCGATCCAAGATGTTGGATCGGCCGAGTGGAAGTCCTTCTGCATTTCGGCTCAGACAAACATGCTGAGCGTATTCAGCTGACCGAAGTGCAGCCGCAAATCAGCCGCACTGAGCCGGAGTAAATAACCGAACGTCGTTCGGCTCACTTGGCTTCAGTTCGGTTATTCACGCGGCTGTATCCTTCGGCAGCTCGGTGAATTGCCCCCTTAGTGAAGCCAAAACCAATGAAGGCGTCTTTGCCGGTCCACAGATTGGAGAACTTCTCCCAGATGACAAGTTTGAGCGTCTGTTGCCCGGCAAGGAAAAGAAGACACGGGAAGCCTCTTAAAGTGACATTAAACCCTCAGATTTTTTAACATAAACCAATACTGTAATGTGCGCCTTACTGTAATCCATGGTTGTTTCCCTTCTCTTTGCTGCTCTTCCTTTTAAATCCTCATGTCTTCTCATGCTCTGCTGAACTTCCCTTTGCAGCTCAGGGCCTCTTCATGTAGTGCTGGCTTAGATTACAAGCCTATACAAACCTATACACAGACACCGTGTATCGATTCCTGAGACAAGGCAGTCTGCTGCAAAACAGAAGTTCTCCCCCAGCATGAGAAGACATGAGGATTTAAAAGGAAGAGCAGCAAAGAGAAGGGAAACAACCATGGATTACAGTAAGGCGCACATTACAGTATTGTTTTATGTTAAAAAATCTGAGGGTTTAATGTCACTTTAAGTCCGTGGCAACGGAGTTTCTCGGGAACAGCAAGGCCGGTGACTATGAAGAACGCGTGGAACGTTTTGCTTCGGTCCCATTGGGCACTCGGTGCAAACATGCCGCTGAGAGTTCACTTCTTCCACTCGCATTCAGACTATTTCCCTTTGATCTGTGGAGAGCACGGGGGGAGAGATTCCACCAGCATATCGCAGGCATGCAGAACAGATACCAAGGGAAATGGAGTCCGTCCATGCTGGCCGATCACTGCTGGAATCTCTCCAGGGACGATCCTGCTGCAGTTCACAGGAGGAAAGCCGTAAAGTGCAGCTTAGATCCCGAATAAAGATGGAACCTCGTCCTTGTAATCTGATGTTGGAGCAAAAAGCATGAAAATGTTCCATGACAAACCAATTACTGAATGGAAAGTTATGTTATGGGTATCAATAAAACGATACATTGATAATGATCGGTGCGGCAGCGTTCATTGCTAGATCACATTGAGGCCCGGTTCACACCTGTGCGTCTTGTAGCGCCTTCCTACGCTCTGCAAAACGCTCAAACACCGAAATCCCATTATTTCCTATGGGTATGGTTCACACCTGGGCGTATTACAGGCCGTATGAACGCGCTACAAAAACTCCCTACGCCCAAAGTACAGGAGCTTCTTTGGGGCGTTTTTGTCACGCGTTTCCATTGGGATACAGCCAAGTAGCCCTCGGAAACGCGCGAATCGCGGTAAAAACGCGCATATTCGATACGCCTAGGTGTGAACCCAGCCTTACAGAAAAGTTATGGAGCAGAATCGCACATCCCCTCCCCCCACCCCCCTCGTCATTATGAATAATTTTGATGCAATTTTGTATCTTGGAAACTGGAGCCAATGAATATTCAGGACTTCATTCTTCTTTATTAGTCACCCAATTCGGGTAAAATTTCGCTACTTTGATTTCCGAGGTTTTCTCCTGGTAGACCCGTGTGATTTATATGATCTGTATCTGTAATATATGTACCTGTATTATTTATTCTTGTATTATCTGGGGACGGAATCATTGTAGGATATTGGGGGGATATTATGAGAAGCCTTAAAGGGGAACTACCCCTGCAATGTAAAAAAAAATAGCCAGCAGGTAGATATTTATTTT
>NW_017308557.1:169133-170736 GCF_000935625.1 Nanorana parkeri
ATTGTGCACGCCTTGATTGGCTGGGCCGGGATGACGAACATCCCGCACCACATGCATGTGGCAGTTCATTCCTATATATATATATTTATTAAACCGAATGAAATGTATTTTACATTTTCGCTGCAACGCGTATAAAGACCAGAATCCGAATCGTTACACTTGTTTTGTACCACCTGAACAGCCGCAGTCAGACTGAGAGGGGGAAGGGCGTCGCTGGGAGCCAGTCGGCTGTGCTGCATGCACATGTGCTGACAGGAAACACGCTGGAAGGCAGAGAGAGCAGAGGAATTAGCCCATGTGTAGGTTGCTGCTCCTTCACTGTCCAATGACAGGCTGGGGGCGGTGACCAAACTGCATCAATTAAAGGAGAACTATGGGGTTAAGTCTTTCCCCCATAGTTCTCCTTAGGGTAACGGGAGGACACAAACTAGCGTCCTCCCGTCACCCTAGGCTCAGTATATAGGGAGCTGTAGCTCGCGGTATACTGAGACGCCGCAGCCGGAGCGGATCCCGACATCGATGTCGAGATCCGCCCAGCTGCGTGACTCACAGCTGGCTCTGCCTATCTAGAGGAAGAGCCAGCTGTACCCGCCCCTCCCCGTCCGTTCCGCCAGTCAGCGCTGGCGGATCGGAGCGGGGAGGGGGGAATCCAGCCCCTCCCCTGTCACGGCAGAGAGTCGTGATAGGATCGAGAGGTGAGCGAACGCCGGTATGTCTCATTGTTGGGCAGAATTACAAATCCTTTGGCAGCTAAACCAGCTCCCAGATATGCGTTTCGTCTGTGTGTTTTGGAGTTCAGCTTTGAATATAGTCGCCCGCCTGAGCTGCTATATGACTATAGGCGCAGCATTCCTTCCATTGGTCATTGGTACTCGGCCTAAGCGCCTCCATTTTTGGCGTGAGAAGGGGGGGGGGTGCCGGTAAGGAGAGGCCGCGGGGCTCAATGAGGAGCCTGTGTGAGCCGGGAATGCTTTGCGTTCTGTTTGCCGTCCTGTCACTGCTACTTAGCCAGAACATTCATCTTGGTGAGCCCGGAATCACAAACCTGACTACATCTGACTCCCGGCTTCACGCTGGAACTTGTGTTCTGGCCAGGATGGAGAGGGAGCCCCTCGCCTTCATATTGGGAGCATTAACCCCTTCAAAAAAAACTCATGACTTTGTCATTGCTGAAACACAGAGGCGCAACCGCATCTCGGGGCGCATAGCTCACATGTATAGTGTTATATCAGTTCTTATTATGGACCTGTCTCTGTCTCTCCCCCCTTCCCCTCACCCCCCCCACACTTTTTCACTCCTAGTTCCCGCTCCCCTTCCTCTCTCTCTCTGCTCCCCACTTTCTCATTCAGTCTTCCATTCTTCTCTCTCTCATCCCTCCATTCTCATTTTTTCCCCCCTTCTCTTCTTTTCTCTCAGCTCCCCACTTTCAGATTCCCTCTCCCCTTCCTCTTTTCCCTAATTTTTTCGCTTCTGCTCCCCTTTCTTTCTCTCTCTGCCCCCTGCCCGCTCCCTTTCTCTGCTCCCCTTTTTCTCTTTGCCCCCCCCTTTCTCATTCTATTAGCCATTCCTCTTTCCGTCTCCCCTTCCTCTTTCTCTGTCCCCT
>NW_017308557.1:170982-173828 GCF_000935625.1 Nanorana parkeri
CCTTCTGCCCTTTCCTCTCTCCTGCTCTCTCTCTCTCTCTCTCTTCCACTCTTCCCTCTTTCTTCTCCTCCTGACCACACACTCTATGAGGCTAATGGAGTCATTAAAGGGAAACCTGCACATAGAAGTATTGGCGCCTCTGACATTTATTTTCAAAGGTGCAACCTGTGGATTGGTCATCTTCATCCGAGTCTCTGTCCAAGATGACTGGACAGCACAGTGGGGAAGTGGTTTTAGTGCTTCTGCCTTGCAGCACTGGGTGTCTCTGATTCGAATTCCGGCCAGGACACTATCTGCATGGAGTTTGCATGTTCTCCCTGTGCTTGCATGGGTTTCCTCTGAGCACTTCCTCCCACACTGCAAAGACATGATGGAAGGTTAATTGGCTCCCGTATGCATGCATGTAAGATAGGGACCTTAGATTGTAAGCTCCTTGGGGGCACGGATGTGAAGGTGCAGCCATTATATAAATAATATGAATGACCGGAGCGCAGACTTCCATACTTGTTCCCGGTCAGTGGCTCGCTGCACCATTAGATATAAGTCAGCGATGGCTTCCCCTGTATCTTCATGCTTCCCATGTAGCCAGTTATGCGAGAAGAATCGAATGTAACATTCCACAGGAAGGGAGACCATCGAAGTGATGATCAACCTAAATTTTGCGAAAACTGTTGGCGCAATATAAATCCTCCCTAATGGCAATAACTCACGGGGGCGGGCCTCCAAAATCCACCGCTTGCCCCTTCGAATCCAGGACAGGCGACTGCGAATATCGTCCTCCGGCATCGCCAAAACAACCCGCAAAAGTGCCGCGTCTCCCGCACGTGACGGCGAACCAATAACGCATCTCGGTTTCTTTGGCTGACCCCATGGCTGCAGGTAACCAGATAAAAGAGATGAAGGGAAGCCGCCGGCTGCTTCGGCGAGGCAGAGAATAATTAGCCCGCGCTTCCTGCACCTGCTGATTTTATGACTGGCAGGTGAGTGGAGATAAGATTCGTGTGCCAAGGTCAATGCACGGCGTGACCCGGGCGCAGCACGGCGCGATGCAAAATACCTATACAGGGAGGACTACCTGTGCTAACGAACAATCTTTTATGGGAGTCTCCGGCAGATGCTTACGCTGCTGCTGAAAGCGGGGGATAGTTCGTATTGTAAAGTTAGCGCGGCAGTGAGGGGTTTATCCGTCCCTTCCTAATTTATTGAGTTTCACAGATTATTCGGAATCTGTGATTTCACTGCAGCTCACAGAAAAAAAGAAAGTTGGTGATGAAGTGAACTTGGTGTCCTTGGTCCGTGGAGCAACACTGCCCTCCAGTGGTCAAGCTTGGTTACTGACCCCCGTACAACCGTCGCTTGCGCCGCTCAGGAATCGCACCTTTTTATTTACGATAAAGTGCACCTGTGGCCAGACTATGAACATCAAACTATTTGCATATTCTTAACAAGCAGTAAAAGAGCTTTAAAACAAACCATCTCCGACCTCTCCAGGTGCTGGGGCTGTGAAATCATCTTCAACGATACTCGAAAGATCACAACAAAGACTCTGAAGTCAAGTTTAAGGTTGCAGAATCTCGAGGCACCCCACTCCAAAATGTAAAAAGGGGAAATATAACGTGTGGCCCCCTCCAAAAGTTATACCAGACCGTTATCAAAGATAGGGGGTCTGGTATGGATTTTAAGGGGGCCCCAATGCAATAACACAAACAAATGAGATTCTACTTTACAGGGGTAAAGTCCCCCTTTAAATCAGGAGCCCCCCCCCCCTTCACATCAGTGCCCCGCACTGACATATTTTAAGGGGGCCCCAATGCAATAACACAAACAAATGAGATTCTACTTTACAGGGGTAAAGCCCCCCTTCAAATCAGGACCCCCCCCCCCTTCACATCAGTGCCCCGCACTGACATCAGAATGCCATTATACATCAAGAGCACCTATTTACATCATGAGCCCTCTCCTTTCACATCAGAGTCCCCTCTCTCACACCAGGAGCCCCCTTCATATTACAAGCCCCCTTCACATCAAAAGCTCACCATTCACATCAGAATCCCCTTTCATATCACAAGCCCCCCTCTTCAAATCAGGAGCTCCCTTTCAAATCAGGAGCCCCTTTCATATCACAAGCCCCTCTCTTCACATCAGGAGCCCCCTTTCATATAACAAGCCCCCCTCTTCACATCAGGAGCTCCCTTTCATATCACAAACTTTACATCAGGAGCCCCCCTTCATATCACAAGCCCCACTCTTCACATCAGGAGCTCCCTTTCATATCACAAGCCCCCCTCTTCACATCAGGAGCTCCCTTTCATATCACAAGCTGTGTTTCCTGATCTGTTTCGGCTGACTACCCACATTGGCATCTGACCTCTGGCTTGTCACTGACGACATCCTGGACTTTCTCCGTTGTTTTTTTTTCCATTTTATATTTATTGTTGTTTTCAAATCAACTACTTTTATTTCTTAAACCCGCACTTGAAGTTCCTGTCTGGTTCCCTGACAGTGTGTACAGGACACAGGACAGCTCTGGATTTCTGACGAGATCAACATGTTATTTTATTTTTTGCACTAATTAAGCAGATATAACAAAATACTTCCAATGATATATTTACCAGACAAAAAGGAAAACAAATAAAACAAGTCCGCAGTTTAGGTCGTCAGACAAGAATCTCAGGGTGTTGGAATGATGTCTGGGGTGTAACACACAATGGTAAACACTAGGTGGCGCCATAACACCCATGTGACTTGTCATAACAGCAAACATTTGCCTGTGTGTGTGTGTGTGTGTGTGTGTGTGTGTGTGTGTGTGTGTGTGTGTGTGTGTGGGTGTGTGTGTGTGTGGGTGG
>NW_017308557.1:173906-179475 GCF_000935625.1 Nanorana parkeri
TCTTACAATAATTGCAATTGCTGTGAACCTCAGGGATTTATTTTCTGCATGTCATTTGTGGAATAATTTAGTTGCCGCGGAAATTAACGTTCTGAGACAGTTCATCGCTAAACAAGCATTTGCCGTTGCGGCGCGGCAGGGAAAAGAGGTGGACATTGTGCTAATCGGCTAAAGCAGACCCGAAGATTAACGTGTATCTAGACCCAAGAAGATAAATGTCATATTGCAGCTTACCCGTCCTTAAAGGAGAACTATGACATGAGTGATTTCCACTCACCTCATAGTTCTAGCCGACCTGTGAAACATCACACGGGATCACATCAATACACGTCGCCCGCTTGCAGTGGGGCTGCTGCAGCCGTGTTCTTGGTACAGTTTTAGGGCCCGTTCACACCAGTTGCAGTGCGTTCCGGCCCGATTCTGGTCAGAACGCACTGCCTCGCATTGCGGCCGTCTCAATCTTTAGTGGGGCAGGAGGGGGGGCGTGGCGGGCGTTGAAGTGAATGGCACCGCAGCCACGCCCTCCGGCTGCAATGCGATCACCCGCACGGGATTGCAAGGCACATTATGCCTGCGGTCTGGTGGGATCAAAATGCTGCAAGCACTATTTTGATCGGACCGGACCGCAGGCACAATGTGCCATGCGATCCCGTGCGGGTGATCGCATTGCAGCCGGAGGGCGTGGCTGCGGTGCCATTCACTTCAACGCCCGCCACGCCCCCCCTCCTGCCCCACTAAAGATTGAGACGGCCGCAATGCGAGGCAGTGCGTTCTGACCAGAATGGGGCCGGAACGCACTGCAACTGGTGTGAACGGGCCCTAAAAGAGCCGGCAATTGCTGTTTCTGTACATACAATCCAGCATCCGTATAGGCGCTGGATCGCTTGTACAGTGCAGCGCTGTGTGTGTGTCCCCTCCGCTGCTGCTGCCGCCAGCTTCCCCGGGCTCCGCTGTCCCCTGTGCGGGCCCTGGACTGGCACGGCAGGGCTCCCCTGACTGATCGGGGGGAGATCACCAGGCTTCTAGCTGCTGATCTCTCCTCAGATCACAAGTGACGTGTATTGCATCACTTCCGGTGTCACTGGGCACATTCTCCGGCCCCGAGAGTCAGGAGAAGAAGCTGGTGAAGCAGATCTCGGCTTCATCAGATTCTTTGGGGTCCCTAGGTGACATTAGGGGTCTAAAAGACCTCTGATGTCTCCATAAAGAGGACCAGGAATGACAGCACTCCATTAATAAATGGACTTTTGTTGATTTCACTCAAATGGGGTGCTGGTGACATCCTTTTGCAAACTTGTATATCTTCACGGCGCCGTCCGTGGTCACTACGAACACCCACCAGGATTTCAAGGAACATCCTATACCGGTAAGGAGTGCAACAAGACACCTATATATAGCATGAAGAGGACCTGTCACACCTTATCTGCTATAACACAGGGGGCTTCTTAGTCCTGTGTCATGTGATAGCAATAAAGTTGAGTGTAAAAAGAAAAAATGAAAGTAACATATTTTAAAAAAATGTCATGAAATTTTTTTTTACAGTCCCCCCACGGGCACGCACATACAGCGCAAACACGCATCAGATGCGCCTACGTGCAAAAAGGAAAAAATTGTGCCACACGTGGTACACCTCGATGCAAAAGTCTGAGTGACGACAATAATTCTCGGACCATCAGCCACTGGTAACGCTAAACTGATGAGCCGTAAAAGCCTTTAAAGCGTCGCCTATGGGTATTGTAGTTTTTTTTTGCGGTTTCACGGACGCACGCAATTTCAAGGCTCGTCATGTTTGGTATCCATTTCCCCGGCGTGACCCCCGTCTTTTAATATTTTTCCCCAAAAAATTGGGCATTATATTCTGTTTCTGTGCACTAAATTTCATTTTAGTGTATTTTTTATCCTAAAATTACTGGTTTGATAAACATTTGCGCAAATACCGCACAACATAAAAAAATTGCATCTGGCATCTTTTTCTTCTACAGGGCCTCGGCTTCCAGAAAATATCCCATTGTTTGGGGGTCTGAAGCTGCTTTACAGCCACAAATTCTGATGTTATCATCATGTGTGCGCAAATAGTAAGACATAGCCCCGGGCAGCAAGGGGTTAAATGTGGCAGCTGCATTAGTGATCACGTTTCTGCGTGCAAATTGCACATAAATTGATACACAAAGTGCTTTCATAAATGCCCCACCCCCACGTGTGTCTGTGTAGATCAGGGGCGCCCACTATTTTTCGTCTGGAGATCTACTTTTCAAATGACGAGCTCAATGAGATCTACCAACGAAAAAACACACCTGCGTTCAGGGGCGGGGCCGTGCATTGAAGTCAATGGCACCGCAGCCAGGCCCCTCGGCCCCTCGATAGAGGCGCCGGCTGTCAGATCCTGGCTGAGCGTCTCTCTCTCTCTCTCTCTCTCCTCACCGTTCTTCATTAGTTCTGTGACAGCGGCTCCGCCCTCCCCCGCCGCCGGTTCCTTCTCGGAGAGCAGCGGGGATGCAGAGAAGCGGCGGGAGGAGAGCACAGTGCGATCTACCAGTGATCGCTACGTGATCGACTGGTAGATCGCGATCGACCTTGTGGGCACCCCTGGTGTAGCTGATAAATACTTAGGCCCTGTTCACACCTGGGCGCGTTGTAGCGCGTTCCTACGCTCTGCAAAACGCTCAAACACCGAAAATCCCATTTCCTTCCATTACAGGGCCGTAGGAACGCGCTACAAAACGCCCTACGCACAAAGAAGTACAGGAGCTTCTTTGGGGCGTGTTTGCCGCGCGTATCCATTGGGACACAGCCAGGTAGCCCTGGGAAATCGCGGGAAAAACGTGCAACAAATGCGCATATGCGATACGCCTGGGTGTGAACTCAGCCTTATACGAAGCAAATAGTTTATGTTCTAGAATGCTGCCGGTTGTGGATTCTTTGTATATTGAAGTGTCGCATAACAAGAGCAGATCCTTCATTCTGTCGTATTGGTGTTTGTAGCCGGATAACGATTTTCAGGACGGTATCCGAGATCGATAACTGTTCTCTCAATTCATCTTTCCTAATTGCTGACATGTTTCTTGTCTTGACAGCCGAGATAACACGATGGATGAATATGGTTTCTGGGTCTCACAGGAACGGTAAGTGTAATAGAAAGGGGGACGCACCCACACGTTACTGCAGTTGTATAATGTATAAAAATATATATACACCAAGTGGCCGGATTATTATATACACCGAGTGGCAGGCAAGGCTCACTGATGGACATGGGGGGTGAAGGCTGGCCTGTTTAGTCCGATCCAATAGAAGAGCTGGTTCTGATAGAAAGCTGCATTGCAGGTTGTTGTGTATGGGGCTGTGTAGCTGCAGACCGGTCGGGGTGCCCATGCTGACCCGAGTCTACTGCCAAAGGCACCTACAATGGACACATGAGCTTCAGAACTGCACCATGGAGCAATGGAAGACGGTGGTCGGGTCTGATGTATCATGCGGATGGCCGGGTGCGTGTGTGTCACTTACCTGGGGAAGAGATGGCACCAGGATGCACTATGGGAAGAAGGGAAGCCGGTGGAGGCAGTGTGACGCTTTGGGCAATGTTCTGCTTGGAGACCTCGGGTCCTGCCATTCATGTGGATGTCACTGTGACACAGACCACCGACCTAAACATTGTCACTGACCCCGCCCCCCCTTCATGGAAACGGTATTCCCCGATGGCAGGGTTAGGGTTAGGAACACCAGAAGGAGTTTGAGGTGATGACTCCGCCTCCAAATTCTCCAGATCTCAGTCCAATCGATCATCTGTGGGATGTGCTGGAGAAACAAGGCCGATCACCTCACAATTTACTGGACTGCAAGGATCTGCCACTGACGGCTCGGTGCCAGATACCACAGCGCACCTTCAGAGGTCTAGTGGAGTCCATGGCTGGACGGGTCAGGAAAAGGGGGATCAGTATGTGATGGCTGATCGGTGTATATTATAGCGTGATAAAGATGGATCGCTACATTGTATACTGCGGCCTTTTGGTTTTTTTTACCTCTACATATTTGAAAGGTAAATGCCCATTTACTCCAGCAGACATGCGTTAAGTCGTGCATAATGCATGTCCACTGCTGTGCATTGTACAATTCAACGATGTGCTTACTTTCTTCCCTCTTTATTAAACTTGACCGTCCATTTCATGTCATGCAAAAGCGGCACGTTGTGATGTGTAATAGTGCGACAGTATACCGCGAGCTGTAGCTCCCTATATACTGAGCTTAGGGTGACGGGAGGACGCTAGTTTGTGTCCTCCTGTTACCCTGAGGAGAACTATGGGGGAAAAGCGCTGACCCCGTAGTTCTCCTTTAATGCAGCAAACTATGCTAATTTAATAAAGATCTGACTGTAGCGCAGACACAGCTTTCAACTCCAGGATTAGGAGGTGGACGTTCTGCTCCAGCAGATTTTCATACTCCACCGCAGTCTGTCCTCACATTCTAACGGGGTTATTCACAGGAGGGTGAAGAGTTTGGAGAAGGCAGGAAAAGTGAACAATCTAGGACCACATAGATGAGCTGGAAATTGAACTGAATTGGAGAATGTTTTCAATCCAGCTGTTTTTGTCTGAGATTGTTCACTTCTCCAAACTCTTCACCCTATAGTGAATAACCCTGTAAGTCAGACCCAAGCAAAGGTGGTTTTGCAACTTCATTTACTTTGAGGACATTATGAAGTATAACCAGCAGAGGGAGCGCTTTTCCTATTAATGTCATTATACTGTATGACCAGCAGAGGGAGCTCTTCCCCCACTAATGTCATTATACTGTATGACCAGCAGAGGGAGCTCTTCCCCCACTAATGTCATTATACTGTATGACCAGCAGAGGGAGCTCTTCCCCCACTGTCATTATACTGTATGACCAGCAGAGGGAGCTCTTCCCCCACTAATGTCTCCCCAGCAGAGGGAGCTCTTTTCCTGTTAATGTCATTATACTGTATGACCAGCAGAGGGAGCTCTTCCCCCACTAATATCATTATACTGTATGACCAGCAGAGGGAGCTCTTCCCCCACTGTCATTATACTGTATGACCAGCAGAGGGAGCTCTTCTCCCACTAATGTCATTATACTGTATGACCAGCAGAGGGAGCTCTTTTCCTATTAAGGAATGACCAGCAGAGGGAGCTCTTCCCCCACTAATGTCATTATACTGTATGGCCAGCAGAGGGAGCTCTTCCCCCACTAATGTCATTATACTGTATGGCCAGCAGAGGGAGCTCTTCCCCCACTAATGTTATTAGGACGCACTGCTCCAGCAAAGTCTCTGCACAGTTGAATGAACCTGTCAGCGGTCAGGACAGTACAAATGTTTCACTGTCATATTTGATCTTTAATATCCTGTACATCGTAGAATGAAGAGAGAACCCTTTTTATCATGATGGATATGGCACATAGATTGCTTCTAGTTCTGCTATACTTCCTGGTATTTGATTGGAAGGTTTTTTTGGCTACATTTCGGCTTCTTGGTCCTTTAAAAGGGGACCTCCAACTAAATCGCTAGAATACCTTACACGATATTGCCAAAAGTATTGGGACGCCTTTACACGCA